>NW_007736602.1:0-417 GCF_000696425.1 Galeopterus variegatus
TGAAAATAACTACAAATGGCATCAATGTTAGGAGATAATAATTACTAAACTATTTTTGTGTTTAAAACTACTTTCTTAATTGGTAAAGGGACACAAAAATCAACTACATTGTATGTGATAATTTAAATTTTTTTTTAAAAAACTACTTTCTTGAAAGTGCAACATGGAAACTACAACAATAGAATGTCTCTTCTAAATGTTCCTTTCACACACTGACTGCAGTCATCAGATTCTACTCAATTCATTTTTTTTTTCCAAATTCACCTGATTTTTATTTTTATTTATTTTTTTTATTTTGTCAATATACAATGTAGTTAGTTATTGTGACCCATCACCGAAACCTCCCTCCCTCCTCATTCTCCCCCCTCCCACCCAAGTGTGTCCCCTCCATTTTCTTGTTGTAAGAACTTCAAAAAA
>NW_007736602.1:1369-16919 GCF_000696425.1 Galeopterus variegatus
TGGGAAACAGGTATACATTCGACTTGATGATTTCCATTCCTTTGGATATATTCCCAGCAGTTGGAAGCTGGGTCATATGGTAGATCTATCTTCAACTGTTTGAGGAACCTCCAAACCATTTTCCATAGGGGTTGCACCATTTTGCATTCCCACCAACAAAGTAAGAGAGTTCCTTTTTCTCTGCAGCCATGCCAGCATTTATCTTTCGGTGTCTTTTGGATTTTTGCCATCCTAACTGGGGTGAGATGGTATCTCAGTGTGGTTTTGATTTGCATTTCCTGGATGCTGAGTGATGTTGAGCATTTTTTCATATGACTGTTGGCCTTTTGTATATCTTCTTTAGAGAAATGCCTGCTTAGCTCTTTTGCCCATTTTTTGATTGGGTTGCTTGTTTTTTTCTTGTAAAGTTGTTTGAGTTCTTTATATATTGTGGATATTAGTCCTTTGTCAGATGTGTATTTTGCAAGTATTTTCTCCCACTCTGTTGGTTGTCTTTTAGCTCTGTTAATTGTTTCTTTTGCTGTGCAGAAGCTTTTTAGTTTGTTATAGTCCCATTTGTTTATTTTTCCTTTGGTTGCCCGTGCTTTTGGGGTCATATTCATGAAGTCTGTGCCCAGCCCTATTTGCTGAAGGGTTTCTCCTATGTTTTCTTTAATAAGTTTTATTGTTTCGGGGTGTATATTTAAATCCTTAATCCATTTTGAGTTGATTTTAGTATATGGTGAGAGGTATGGGTCTAGTTTCAATCTCCTGCATATGGATATCTACTCAATTCAGTCTTGACCTGCATCTTTTGTCTTTCAACATTATGTATATTAGCTGTAGACATTTCCACATTGAGGAACTTCTCTTCTATGTCTACTTTGCTGAGAGTTTTCAATCAGGAAACTATATTGGATTGTATCTAATGCTTTTCCTGTTTTCCCTGAGATGATTACATGTTAATTTTTTTAGTTTGCTAAGTTCAATATGGCCGATTACAATAACTGGATTTGAAATGGTAAAGCCACCTACCATACATGCTCGGGATTAAATGGAGTAGCTTGTGAGACATTTATATATATCTGTATCTATATCTATGTATATATCTATATCTATATCATCTATATATAAACGGATTGTATTTGCTGATTTGAAAAAAAATACGTCTATATTCATGAAAGATATTTGTGCATTTTTTTTTTGCTTGCAGTATCTTTGTCTGATTTTGTTTTAGGATAGTCCTAGTCTCATAGAATGAGTTTGAAAATATTCCCTTCACTTCAATTTTTGGGAAGAATTTATGTAGAATTAGTATTAACTCTTTATTAAATGTTTAGTAGATTGTATCAGTGAAACCAGGTGGGCCAGGAGTTTTCTCTGTGGGAAAGATTGTGACTAGAGGGATGGTCATACTATCTTTTTGTTCTTGAATGAGCTCTTATAGTTTGTGTCTCTCCAGGGAATTTGCCAATATTCTCTAAGTGCTTATTGGCACAATGTTTGTAGCATTACCATATCATTTTTACAATATTTGTAGAACATGTAGTTATGTTACCTTTCTAGTCTTTAATATTGGTAACTTATGTCTTTTATTTTTTCCTTATCATTCTGGTTATGCATTTATCACTTTGATTTTTTGTTTGTTTGTTTTTTAAAGAAAGAACCAGCTTTTTGGCTTGCCTTGCTTTACTCATTTTTTATTTTCTATTTCATTTCTATTTTGATCACTGACACAATATCTAGTATTCCTTTTCTTCTGTTTACTTTTGGTTCTGTTTGCTCTCATTCTGTTACTTTTTTTGGAGGAAGTTGAGATCATTGATTAAGAGCTTTCTTTCTTTGTTAAAAAAGTGTATCTTACTTTGTAACAGTTTTCAATCTCTCTCTAAATACTGCTTTATCAGCATCTCACAGATTTTAATGTTTTTTTCCTATTCTTCTTCTTTTTTTTTTTTTTTGTCCTTTTTTGAGACTGGCCAAACCGCGCTCAGCCAGTGAGCGCTGTGAGCACACCGGTCACCCCTATATGGGATCCGAACCCGCAGTGGGAGTGCTGCTGTGCTCCCAGCGCTGCGCTCTCCCGAGTGCACCACGGGCTCGGCCCTCCTTTTCTTCTTTTTAAAATTTTTTATTCAGTTTAAAACACTTTCTTATTTATCTTTTGAATTTTTTCTTTGATCTATAAATAATTTAAAATTTTGTTATTTAGGGCCGAGCCCGTGGCGCACTCGGGAGAGTGCAGCACTGGGAGCGCAGCAGTGCTCCCGCCGCGGGTTCGGATCCTATTTAGGGATGACCGGTGCGCTCACAGTGCTCACTGGCTGAGCGCGGTACGGCCGGTCTCAAAAAGGACAAAAAAAAAAAAATGTTATTTAAATTCCAAATATTTGGAATATTTTCCTCTTTTTTTTTTTTTTTTGAGATGACCAGTAAGGGGATCTTAACCTTTGACTTGTTGTTGTCAGCACTACACTCCCAAGTTAGCTAACTGGCCATCCCTATATGGAATCCGAACCCGTAGCCTTAGTGTTATCAGCACCACACTCTCCTGAGTGAGCCATGGGCTGGCCCCTTCCTCTTGATTTTTAATTTAATTCTATTGTGGTCAGAAAACAGACTTCATTTAATTTGAATTATTTTAAATTTATTAAGACATTTTATGACTGAGAATATGTAATTGCTTGGTAAACATTTTGTATACACTTGAAAAACATCTTTATCCTGCTATTCTTGTGTGGGGTGTCTTATAAATATCAATGAAATCAAATTGATTAATAGCGTTATTCAAGTCTTCTGTATCATCAGTGAGTTTCTACTACTTAGTGTACTAATTATGGAGAAAGACGTATTGAAATCTCTGATTACAATTATTGATTGGTCTAAAAATAGGCCATTTCCTTGTAGTTCTAAAATATTTTGCTTTGTGTATTTTGTTTTGAGGAATATAAGCATTTAAGATTGTTATGTTCACTGGACACATTGACTTCTTTAACATTATAATCGGATTGTCTTTATTTTTGGTAGTTTTTATTGCTCTTCAATCTAGTTTCTTTGCTATTAACATCACGTTGCCAATTTGCTTTTGATCAGTATTATCTTCTTTTATCTAATTCGTGCCTTTATATTTAAAATGTGTTTCTTAAGGGCAGCATATATTTTGGTCTTAAAAATTTAACCTGATAATCTCTGCCTTTTCATTAGGTGTTTGGACTGTTTATTTTCTGTGATTATTGGTAGAGTTAATTTTAAGTTATTCTTCTTAATACAGGTTGAGTATTCCTAATCCGAAAATCTAAAATTTGAAATGTTATAAAATCTGACACATTTTGAGCACCAACATGATACACAAAAAATGTGCTCATTGGAACATTTTGGATTTCAGATTTTCAGATTAGAGATGCTCAATGGGTATGTATTCTACAATAATTCCAAAATCCAAAAATTCTGAAATTTGAAACACCTCTGGTTTCAAGCATTTCAGATAAGAGATTCTCAACCTGCATTTATTTTCAATTTTATCCCATGCGTTCTTTGATAATCAAATGAAAACTTTTGGTCCTTATTTCTTCAAACGTTTTCTCCTCCTCCTTTTCCTCAGTGTCTCCAATTCCATGTATGTTAATGTTCCTTCAAGTTTTCCCACAGCTCACTGCTCTTATTATCATTTTTTTAATTCTTTTTTTCTGTGCTTTATTTTAGATAGTTTCTGTTTCTATTCCTTCAAGTTCACCAATTTCCTCTGCAGTGCCTGATCTGCCAATAATCTTGTTCAGTCTATACTTCATCTCAGAAATTTCAATCACCTTCTCTAGATGTTCCATTTGCAACTACTATATACATTTCTTAGCTCTATTTAACTTTCTGAACTTATAAAATAGAGATATAATAAGTATTTTAATGTCATCTGATAATTCTAATACCTGTGTCATGTTTAATTATGTTTTAATTGACAGTTTTATCTTATTATTATGAGTTGAATTTGCCAGCTTTTTTTTCTCTCTCTTTTTTTGGCCTGGTAATATTTCATTAGATGCCAGATAGTGTGGGCCTTACATTGTTAGGTGGTGCATATTTTTGTATTTTATCAAATATTCTTGATCTTTGTTCTTAGAGAAAAGTCAGTTATCAGGAACTGATTTGATCCTGTTTGGTCTTAGTTTTAATATTTCTTAGACAATATTAGAGCTGGGTTTAGTCTACAGTTAATATTCCCCACTCCTTTGGTAAGACTCTCTGAGTATTCTACCCAGTATCCATCAGCTACGAGATTTTCTTCTCTGGCTTAGGGAGACAGGGACTGTTTCCACCCTGGGCAAGCCCTGGGTCATCACTCCCATGAATTCCTTCTGAGGTGTTTCCCACAGCCTTAGGTAGTTTCCTCACACAAATGCTCCCATCAACATTTAGCTGAACAAATCGAGGATGTTCTGCGTATTTCTTAACTGTTCTTTCCCTCCAGTGCACTACTCTGTAAACTCCGTTCACCTTGATCCTTTGCAGCTGCCATTATTCTTTCATGTTCCTGCTTGTTTGGAAGCAGTGAGAGACAGAGGTTCTGGCAATTTACAGTTTGTCTTTAAATTTTCTTGCCCTAAGTCAAGCTCCTTTTTAAATGCCAGGCCTGCTGACTGAGAAGAAACCACCAGATAAGTCTTTCTAAACTCAGAGAAGCAGCAGCAATAAAGGTTTCTATCTTAACCCATTCGTAGTTTCACTACAGAAACTGGACATGTGTGGCTTCCTGCAGTCTTTAATTTCATCACCCATTCCTGGATCGTTTAGTAATATTTTAAAATTATTTCCTGGCCTTTACTTCCCCAGCTCTTTCTACAATTGTATAATGTTTAATTTCTATATTAAATTATTTACAACATAATAACTATTCTGCTTCTCCGAATAGACCCTAACTGATTCAGTTATTAGTAAGAAAGTGTTTCCAGGGCAACATAATTTAAAGGTGAGAACTTGGAACCGGTTTTCTGACTTTAGTATATTTAAAGGCTCTGCTGTCCATGTTACCAGTTACAAAAGGACACTGAAAGTCTGTGACAGCATACTGTGACAGAGTGGTTATATCAATTATTTCCTCTGAAATGACCAAGTGTTCATAGGAGGCAAATGTTGGTTGACCAAGGATTTGCTACCATAAAACATTTTAGGCAGAATAAGTAGTAATAACGGAGTTATTGGTTGCTTCTCGGTGAAGAACTTGGGGTAAGAACATGTTTAACTCAGATTTTTAAATCGTAAAATCAACATTTGGTTAAGGGACCAAAAAGTTTTTTGGGCTGTCCTTCCTTAAGTTAATCCTGTATCTTGTATTCATAGGACTGAGATTTTCTGAAAACAAAACCCAAAGTCTCATCCTTTGGGTGGGTGGCAGCTGAATTACTACACAGGTAACACAGATTACATTATAATTATAAAACAGATTAAATTAATCACTTCTCAGGATCTTTTATATTAAAGTTAGAGCATTGTTTGTAAAAAAAAAAAAAACTCTGAAGATCAGTGTAGCAATGTATGGACAGATAATGAAAACCTAAAGACATTTTAACCTTAAGTTTAAAGGTTATTTCTACAAGCCTCTTTGCTTGTAGAAATAAACACTTTTCCATCTTTTAGGCCAATCTTTTCTTGCTAAAAAACCTGTCATAGCCTCTTCTGAGAGAGTAGTCTGGCAGGGAATTGTTAATCCTCCTCAGCACCTTCTTCTGTCACCTCTCGTTACTTCTACATCTATCAGACTCAATTCTGGACGTACCCCGGAGGGTGAGATACAAAGTTTGAGAAACAAACACAGCAAAAGAATTACATAATCTCGTCAATTTATATGAAAAGACAAGAGAGATTGTGTGAGAATGGATTCTAAATCTGTTGGATCAGGGAGAAGGAATAAAATATTTATCAGGCTAATTTAATGATACAGGTGCACTGAGCATAAATCTGGAAACGATGTGTTCATTTCAGTGACTGGCAATGGCTCTTAGACTTTGCTTTCTGACTTTGTTGATTGCAATCTGAACCCAAAGTTGGTTCTCACAAAATGAAGTTCAAATGCCAGAACTTTCTTGATCCCTGTATAGGAAGGTATCCAAAGATTTAGAGAGGCCAACTGTAGAGCCATGGAGGACACAGCCAGCCTACTTCACCAATTTATCTCTCAAAGTCCTTCACTGAGGCTTTGAGAGACACATTGTAAGGTTTTTTTTTTTTTAATATCTATATTTATTTATTTTATCTTGGCAGTAAACTGGGAGCTTCTGGATCATTACATCCATTACTTAATCATATAATATTTATCCTGTGTTTGTTATCCACACCCACGTTTTTCCTGAGATGGGGTTAATATCTATATTTATTTATTTTATCTTGGCAGTAAACTGGGAGCTTCTGGATCATTACATCCATTATTTAATCATATAATATTTATCCTGTGTTTGTTATCCACACCCACGTTTTTCCTGAGATGGGGTGATGAGGGCAGATATTGCTCTGCATGCACAGGTTGGACCCATAGGAGAGAAACATTGAAATTATGAAACTTGGAGCTTACATAGGAGCTGCGACACACCTACCCTTCCTCCCCTCCAGAGAAAGGGAGACAGACCTTGCTCTTTGATGTAAATAAGTCCTCTCTGCAGAGAGTAGAGAAACTTCCCTATTTAAGAATGTGTTTAGTGATGGGGTTTATGAGAAATGTTTTCTTACCTTTGGAATGACAGCACATGGCTATATCCAAAAGGAAACAAGTGCCTTCATATCTCTCACCCCTACAATGAGAACATCAAATGGCTCTGGGGAAATAAGAAGGAATTCTCCCCCTTCCCAGCATGTCAATTTTTATTGTTCAGAAAGATATGACCATGTGAAAACATAAAAACAGTGGCATTTTTTTTGACACATTTTATGAAGAGCTCTGTAGTTGTTACTCTCATCAGGCTGGTTATAACAGTAGGAAACGCTGCCTTCAACCTGGGCAGTCTGCATTAAGCAGGGATGGTGAAATTTACAGAGGCCAAATGGTGTCCTTAACAGCCAGAGTAGGGTGGGCATGGTTACCGTAATAGGCAGAAGAGATTATATGACATGGTAATCAAACCGGTTTGACCATAGAGGTCTCTGGTATTGACTAGCTGATCTTAATGTCTCTGGGTAAAAATTAGTGGGCAGTGTACTAATGTTTTGCTTAATTTGGATGAGTGGAATATCTCTAGGTGCAATAAGCAGGTTGCTCATTTTGCCTCAGGACAGATGGCCAGAGGTATGGATGGACACTAATTCCTAGTCAGTGGCTAATGGTTTGACTGAATGCCATAGACTAGAAAGATGCAATTGGAAAATTGATATAAAGAAGCAAGGAAGAAATTTTTACATAAGCTTTTCTAAATATAGACAAAGTGTAAAGGTATTTATGTCTGCCAATGATCTCAGAAGAAGTTTAATCATCATCGGACATGTTAACCCATCCAATCAGTCAATCTCTTTAACATCATAGACCAACCCATTCTCCAGAGGAATCCTGAGGGCAGGTGTATTTATGTCTGCCAATGATCTCAGAAGAAGTTTAATCATCATTGGACATGTTTACCCATCCCATCAGTCAATCTCTTTAACATCATAGACCAACCCATTCTCCAGAGGAATCCTGAGGGCAGGTTGATTATATTCGCCCATGTCCATCATGAGTGAGGCAGGAGTTTATTTCCACTGGAATGGGCACTTACTCTGCACAAAATGCTCTGCCCAAACTGCCATCTTTGGACTCACACAATGCCCTATTTATTATCATGGTATTCCACATAAAATTCTTCATGACCAAGGACTTGACATCATCTTTTGGGGAAAGGGTTAGCATGTTTTTGTTTATATGAGAGATATTTGCATCCTGTTGGGTAGAAGCACAATTTTACTAGTATCTTTATTTGAAAGTTAAATAGGTTAACGGAGGTGTATATGGATGTCAATTTGACAAGAGTGTATTGTGGTGGTTTTGTAGTGTTAACTTGGCTAAGCTGTAATCAGCTTTCCCAGATTCCCTTTCCCATATTGATCAACATTAGTATTAGCCAAGATTTGGGTAGCAGAAGTGGGAAACACCAGTCTTTAAAATCTGGAGGTTGTATTTATAATTACCAAAACTTAGAAGCAACCAAGATGCCCTTCCATAGTTGAATGGATAAACAAACCGTGGTACATCCATTTAATGGACTATTACCCAGCAATAAAAATAAATGGCTGATCAATCCATGAAAAGACATGGAGAAAACTTAGATTCATATGGTTAAGTGAAAGAAGCCAGTTTGAAAGCCTTTCTGACCAAGTGTTTGACATTCCAGAAAAGGCAAAACTACAGAGAGTAAAGTAATCAGTGGTTGCCGAGAGGTTATAGGAGGAAGGTGTGACTAGGAGGAACACAGAAGATTTTTAGGGCGTTGAAACTATTCTGTATGATACTATAACAGTTGATATGCTACATTTCACATTCGTCAAAATCCACAGAGCAGTACAGCACAGGGATTATCCCTGTTGTAAAATATAATAAAATGATCAATTTTGGTTTGTCAGTTGCAGCAAATATGCCACACTGCACAAAATGTTGATAATAGGAGAAACTGGGGGCAGGGGTGGGATGCCGGAAGAAGGAGTGTATTAAAACTTCTGTACTCTATGCTAAAATTTTTTTTTGTAAAATATTCTGAAAAATAATCTACTAATTAAAAACAAATCTGAAAGTTGTGGTTGTATAGAAAAGGTGAGTGGCAGGTGTCTTTGATTTGTCCTGCTCCACATCCAGCTTTCCATTCTGACTTCAGCCCTGCTGGTCAATTGCAACCCAGGCCCACTGCCAGATACTTAGCTGTGAATTCATAGAGTTAGAAATCATGAAGACCGATGCCCACCCCTCGACTTCTATACCTGCCCTTCCTGGTTACACAGTAGCTGCATTGTAAAAAGTGTGACTCACTCACTCATGCCAGGGCTGGGTGGGACTCTCTTCTGATTTTTTTCATAACCTCACTTTCCCAACTTCTTCCACAATTGTGTAAGATCTGATTCCTGAAATTAAATCCTATTCCTTAATACTTACATAGTGCCTCAGCTTCCCTTGTTGAACCTTAACTGAATCACAGGCTTAAAAATATTCTTGATATTCTATTCTAAAGACTATTCTGAAAGCAGGATCATCATGTTTATGATCACAAAGTGAAATTAAAAGACCATTACAAAAAAAGGGAAGACATTCCTACCACTTTATTCCCCTGGCATAGACCTTTATTATTTGTTTCTCATTTGTGGGCCAACAAATAAAGACTTTATCTGAAATTGCAGCATATATTTAAAGTGACTTGCTATTAAACTTCTTGCAAAATTGGTAACACACTCTTCTACAAGCCACTTAATTTGTATATCTTATCTGGGCACACGTTTTGCATGATAAATAAACAATAACTCACTCTTCTGCTTGATAAGTGACTAGGCATTGCATATTTTAAGCAAGTAGACTACATCAAATTCAAGCTGCTTTTAATAGCTTATATTTTTCTCCCCACAGCTGCTCCATGCAGTAGAGATAACTCTGAACTAGACCACAAGTGTTGATGTAAAAACTCCAGCACAGGGTATGTTATCTGACTTAATTACACCTGTGAAAGATGCAAATGTGCAACCTTAAACCCTGAACATCCTCTGAAATGTATTCTAATTAACTAATTTCCTGTGTTTCTTGGCCAATTGTTAGGGATACTGTTTTTTGGCTAATGAGCATGGGGTGTGTGTGAGTGTGTGCTCACATTGTGAGGTTTCAGCTATGGCACTATTTCTGTTAGCTCCCCCTATGGGTACCTCTTAGAAGACAAGCAAAAATACAATCCTGTGGCTTCAACTCTTTCTGTCCACCTGAATGAGGAGCTTGTCATCACTTTAAGAGAAGAATGAGATAGTAGGATTCTCAACGGGGTGTTTTTGTGGTGTTTGACCTAACAGGATCCTTAGCACAATGTACAAGAATCCTCATCACGTAACCCCGGTATGCCTCTGTAGTCTCATCTCTGTTTATTCTCTTTCCTGGAACCACATTCTCAAGGCCTCCCACATTTTTGGTTCTCTGAATCTACCATGTTTTGCTCACCTTCTGGGCATTGGTTTGAGCTGTTATCTAGCGCTGAAATGATTTCTCCAACCCCATTTTAATTCTTTTTCTAGCTAATTTCTATTGTGCAAGATCTGTACCCAACTTCCTTTGGGACTTTTTACACTTATGGGTTATCCAGCAAATGGCTGTTGTTGACATACCTTTGGAGATCCCTTTATAGCTGTTTCAATTTTTGATTTTTGTTTTGTCAATACCTCTCCAATTTCCATGTGGCTCCATATCTTGACTGGTGATCCTCCCCTAATGTGTATGCAACTTTGGAAACCCATTGAGGACAGATGGTTCTGGCTCCATCTACCATTATTCCCTGAAACAATTCTGTTGTTATTCATCTTGAAGCACTCTGAGACTCTCCACCATTAGTACACTCTGGTTCAGTGAAAATGCCTGACCAAGTCCTCTCTTCACCCTTTCCCTGACTCTTGTTTTTGACTCTTAGAACGGGCTAGAGAAATCAAATAACCCCATCGGAAGAGAAATGGTCCAGTTAAACATTAGCAAGCATAAGTTGATTTACTGACTTTTTCCCACTCATCTGAGAAAGGTATTATGTCCTCATTCTCAGTGTAAATTTGATCAATGTTTAAAAGAAATATGATAGAGATTTATATTCACGAATAAAATAACAATAGCAACAACTTCTAGAATTTATTGAACATTTAAAATAATCTTGCTACAGTTCTAAGAACTTGATTTGTATTAATTCTTAATCCTCATTAAAATTACAGGAATTAGTTACTATGATTACTCCCATTTGAAAGAATAAGAAAATTAAGGCACAGAATCAGAGTGTGGAAAGAAAAAGTGAAATCAAGTATGTATTTAAGGTAACAGAGTGGTAAAACTGAACTCATGCTTTTTTTGAGCCCCAATTTAAGACCTTTCTCTGATCTACCCGATAATACAGTTTAGTAAATAACTAGCTAATTCTCACCAATCTTTCAAGTCTTAGCTTAAATAAGACTTCCTCAGCGAGATCCTTCCCTAGTCCTTCACCTTTCTCATATATGCCTGTTATTTTTCTTTGCAGCACTTTCAAAATCAGTGTTAAGATACTTACTACTATGATTCATTTCAAACTTTCTGCTTAAATAAGACTTCCTCAGCGAGATCCTTCCCTAGTCCTTCACCTTTCTCATATATGCCTGTTATTTTTCCTTGCAGCACTTTCAAAATCAGTGTTAAGATACTTACTACTATGATTCATTTCAAACTTTCTGTCTCTATCTCTGGGCTAGAAGGTTTTTAATAACAGAGACAATGTTCAGCACTGGACTGGACTCCAAGGCCCGGTTCAACATTTTTTACATAGATGTTATTATTAAATATTTGTTGAAAAAAATATATATATACTTACAACAACTGTATGTATATGACACTCACTGTCGATATCTATGTGAGTAAAGAGGGGAAATCTATTGCCTTGTAGTCCCACAACCGAAAAGATCACCATGAATCAGAGTGAAAAATCAATTGCTTTGCTGAGAAGGGGATTCAGAAATCATAACAGATACATATCTCTATATATCTCCACACATACGTTTCAACTCTACTAGAAACATTTTTGCAGTGTTTTAAATGCTAACTTTTGTAAAACTTTGAGGACTTGTTGCTACTAGATACTGATGGTTGTATCAAGTACGAGTTTTAAATTGGAAGGCTCTTCAATATGGGCATTGACCTACAATTTCTCTATCAAGCCAATGGTATAGTTTTAGAGTACTATTTAAATTGAAATCAATGTATGTTTATTGATGATGGACTTGTGACAGGCTCTGTTCTAAATCCCAGGATGCAAAAAAGAATAATGTGTGCCCCTTTCCTCCAGTGAGTTCTTAGTGGAATAAGGGAAAAGCACAAACTTTGAAAGAGTATCCAAGTCCCTTTCTGTCTCTGTCCATATGAGCAAAGAGGGGAAATCGAATGGCACCATATCTATTGCCTTATAGTCCCCACACCCAAAAGCTAGCCATGAGTCAGAGTAAAGAAATCAGTTGGTTTGCTGAGAAGGGAATGCACAAACAATAACAGAGATTGCGGTCTTGTCGACATCAAGTCCTGAGACTATCATCAATTCCATGAGATTTCCATGCTTTCATCAGGTACTTCTCAGAGAGGCAATAGCTGCAGACACCTGTAACTCAACAATGGATGCATCAAATGGCATGTTCTGCATATGAAGAGACACAGATTCCTTAGAGAATATTATCCCCTTACAAAATCTCAAAAGCTGATCTTCTTCTTGAGCACAGAAGAAATCTCATAGACAAGATATATGCAGGCCTTCTCATTTGTTAAACCCTTCACAAGTCTAAACATTTTCTACCTTTAGACTCAAACTCAATAGTTAAGACATTTTCTGTCTAGGTCCCCACTGACTCTATTTATTTGTTCTTTGTCCATTCATTTGCTCATTCTTTTGTTCATTCAAGAATATTTATTAAGTGCTTTCTATGTCAGACATTGGTTCACACACTGAGAATCTAGAAATGAACAAAACAGACAACAAACAAAGCAAAACAAAAATACTGTGCTTTATGGAGCTTGCATTCCAGTAGAAATACATGAGTCCCAGAGTAATAGTGAAAGAGTTACCTGTAATATAGAAAGGGTGAAACAAGAACATGCAAATAAAAATCCTTATATAAAAGAATATTTTCTATGCAACTCAGCAATTAGCAGTAGTTTTCTATCCTTTAATATTTATATAAAATTAATTCATTTCCTCTAGCATTTCATGAGAATCTTCATTACCTTGAAATATCTCATTTTTGGTTTGGTGAAGAACAGGGGAAACTTTATTCTTGGATTTATCGGGCACTGATTTTCAGCTTCTATTCAATTCTTGCATAAAGCTCACATCAGGTGGCCGCTCCTATTTCAGACAGCTGTATGTTGATCTAAATGTGGAATGTAGACCCTTTACCTTTAGTGCTACATAACAGTACCTGTAACAGCCCACTATGTATTGGAGACTTCTACAAAAATTCAGGGTAATGGCAGTAGGTTACAGTACAGCAAAGTACAAGAAAGTACAGGAATGAAGAAAATTTACATTTCAGCTAGCCCTATTCTTAAACCCTTTAGTAATCTCACTCCACTACCAGCCATCCCACCCTGCACTCCCACTGAAAATGAGTACATCTATATGATCATGTACAAATACACTCCCAGATGTATATGCATGCTCACGATTCTCGGCTTGAGTTCTAACCTCTTACTATTTTGCTGAGCATTCTTTTTTATATTTGGCCTACATCTTCCCTACCTCGCTTATCCCCAGTAGAATGTAAGCTCTGAAAGATCAGGGTGTATTTGGCCTGATTTATCCTATATTAAAGCTATACAACTTAGATCAGGGGCTAGTGAAGTGCAGCCTGTGGGCCAAATCTGGCTTGTCACCCGTTTTTGTATGACCTGTGAGCTAAGAATAGTTTTCAATTATAAACAGTTAAAAATAATTCAAAAGAATAATGTTTCATGGCACATGAATATTACATAAAGTGAAACATTTCAGTGTCCATGAATAAAGCTTGTTAGTTTGTTTTACATAGTTATACTCGTTTGTTTATGGATTGTCTATGGCTGCTTTGTACCACATGGCTGAGTAATTGTGACAGAGACCATGTATTTACTATTTACCCCTTTACAGAAAACATTTGCCAACCCCTGGATTAGAGGATTCTCTGTTGGATATAGGCATTTAAATAATATTTTCTGAAAATTACATCTGAAAAAGACTTATCACTGATAAATTAAATTTCTCACTCCATTTCCATGAATAATTACTTAATATTCATCGAGTCTCAGTGTCTTCAACTGAAACCTAGAGGAAAAGTTTTATCTATCCTGTCAAAGTTGAGAAGCTGTGAGGCTTGAATGAAATGTAAATAGAATACTTTGAAATATGGCATACTTCTGAATTTACATGTTAAGTGGAGGTGGAGAGAAAGGGGATCAACAGATATTAGAGAACATCTGAAATGTCACATATTTTCAAATATCTTTATGACTTACTGAAAATGGCCAAGGAGTGACTCATAACTCAACTCCTCTCTGGCCTCTTACTTTGCGGTTGTTATATAATTGTTTTAATATAATAGTGTGTTTAATAGTTATTATACAATCACTAAAGAAACAAAAACAGGGAAAAGCCCAAGTTTTCATAGAACAATGAGCTCTGGTCATTCAATGGTCTGCCTAAAAGTCAGGAGAAAGAAGGAGAAAAAAAGAAGAAACGTGTCTGATGCACTTGAACTCACCAGCCAGTCAACCTTCCTGAATCTTTGTCTTCTCATCTTTTAAACTGATCAATTACACTTTTCCTTTCCCTCACCAAATTGTTTTGATGCTTATGGGAGAGATTGAAAACAGTCTAGCTCTTTTGCCCATTTTTTGATTGGGTTGCTTGTTTTTTTCTTGTAAAGTCGTTTGAGTTCTTTATATATTCTGGATATTAGTCCTTTGTCAGATGTGTATTTTGCAAATATTTTCTCCCACTCTGTTGGCTGTCTTTTAGCTCTGTTAATTGTTTCTTTTGCTGTGCAGAAGCTTTTTAGTTTGATATAGTCCCATTTGTTTATTTTTCCTTTGGTTGCCCGTGCTTTTGGGGACATATTCATGAAGTCTGTGCCCAGCCCTATTTGCTGAAACGTTTCTCCTATGTTTTCTTTAATAAGTTTTACTGTTTCGGGGTGTATATTTAAATCCTTAATCCATTTTGAGTTGATTTTAGTACAAGGTGAGAGATATGGGTCTAGTTTCAATCTCCTGCAAATGGATAACCAGTTATCCCAGCACCCTTTGCTGAAGAGGGAGTCCCGACCCCAGTGAATAGACTTGATGCCTTTGTCGAAGATCAAATGGCAGTAAGTACGTGGGTTGATTTCTGGGTGCTCTATTCTATTCCATTGATCAGTGTCTCTGTTTTTATACCAGTACCATGCTGTTTTGGTTATTATAGCTTTGTAGTATAGTTTAAAGTCAGGTAGAGTAATACCTCCAGCTTTATTTTTTTTGCTCAGCGTTGCTTTGGCTATTCATGGTCTTTTGTTATTCCAGATAAATAACTGTATAGTTCTTTCCATTTCTGTGAGAAATGTCATAGGAATTTTGATGGGGATTGCATTAAATTTGTATATTACTTTGGGTAGTATAGTCATTTTCACTATATTGATTCTTCCAATCCAGGAGCATGGGATGTCTTTCCATCTTCTTGTATCCTCTCTAATTTCTCTCAGGAGTGGTTTATAGTTCTCATTATAGAGATTTTTCACATCCTTAGTTAGTTCAATTCCTAAGTATTTTATTTTTTTGGTGGCTATTGTAAATGGGCAAGCTTTCTTGATTTCTCTTTCTGCTTCTTCACTATTGGTGAATAGAAATGCTACTGATTTTTTGTGTGTTGATTTT
>NW_007736602.1:16929-35742 GCF_000696425.1 Galeopterus variegatus
GCCATTTGCAACAACATGGATGGACCTTGAGAGAATAATATTGAGTGAAACGAGTCAGGCAGAGAAAAAGAAATACCACATGTTCTCACTCATTGGTGGGAGCTAAAAAATAAACAATTTAATTCACCCACATACACACACACAAAAAATCCGGGGGGTGGGGTGGGGAAGAAGATATAACAACTATACTTTTTTGAAGTTGTTACAACAAGCAAACGGAAAGGACATTCTTGGGGGGGAGGGGAGGGAGGGAGCAGGGAGGGAGGTGTCGGTGATGGGCCATAATAATCATATACAGTGTATATTGACAAAATAAAAATTTAACGAAAAAAAAAAAAAAAGAAAACAGTCTAGCTCTCTATATTTCTCCCATTATCTAGCACATAGTAGGTACATGGTGATTAAATACAGTTTCATGCTTCTGAAAGGAGTTTTGAAATTGAGGCTCCAATCTGCCAAGGAACGTATACCGAAGATATGACTCACTTGGATTCAGCCCCAGATGTCCCAGACTCTTTTCTAGAAAGTAAAATTCAAAGAGTATATGATTAAATTCTATAAAAACAACTCAAACCCCCCCAAACAGATGAAAAATGTCATTGTGATTAACCAACAGAGCACATCCTAATGCTTTTATAATAAACTGGGTGAGTACACCACATTCCCATCAGCAGAGTTAGCAGTCGAGATATTACACATTAATGTGAGTTACAGTGTCTGAGAGCTGTTATTTCCAAAGGTATATTAATAATCCTCACTCTGTCTGCAGCAAGATTGCCATGGAACTCCTCCAAGGTGCTCATTTCAGAAATCTGAAGTCTAGATCAGGTCTACACGAACAAAATAAAGTGAACAAGAAAGGTAAGATTTCAGATAATAAAGCCCGCTACCTCCTAAACCCTTGCAAAACAGATCGAAGTTAGTCAGGGCCTCTCATGCTTTGACTTGCATCAGAATTATTTGGGAAAACTTAGTAACAAAAGAAATGAATACAGATCGTTGAAAAAGAGGCTATTTGGTGCTATCTTCCTGAGAATGTTCCTACCTCTGATTGCTCCTTCTCTCTCTCACTACTTTTCCTTTTGCCTCATTTGTTAAAAACCTCATTTCCTCATTCATTTATTGATTTAGAAGCATAATTTTCCATAACCGATACTAGATTTGAAGTATTTATTTGTGAGCAAAATAAACATGGCCATTGTCTTTGCACTGAGGACAGTGCATGGGGCCTACCTCTTCAATTTTGAGTTCCTCCGATGTCTAGTCTTTATTTTGATGTCCACTCAGCTTTCTGAGGCCTGTGTCCACATAGGGACCGATGAATTCAAACAAGGGTAAATGGTCTCCTTGGGATGCTTTCATTTGTTTTGCTATGAATTATTTATACATTTATCAATTTAAATTGCTTTAATTCACAGCTAGGCATTACATTCTCTTCTGTGCACTTGCACTACTCTAGGTACTAAAGATAATATATGCTCGAGGAGTTGCAATTCTCATGAGAAAGACTAAAAGTAAGTAATACTGATATATAATACAGACTGAAATAATCCCTACGAAAGACAGCACATAGTTAAATATTTATTTGCATGAGAGAGGGACTCACTGATTGTCATGTACTGGAGACGAATGCTTAGAATTCTTCTTTAGAAAAGAGAGATATTAGAAATACTATACTTTCTCCCACATAGAAAGGGAGTATTATGTGCTGAAATTTGTCCCCCCAAAATTCATATATTGAAGTCTTAACCTCCAGTACCAGTCTTAACCTCAGAGTGTGACAGTACTTGGAGATAGGGTTTTTTTTATTTTATTTTATTTTTTATTTTAAGTTCTCAATATGCATCGCAGTAGATTTTCATGACCTTTACCCGTTCCTCTCTCCCCCTCCCTCTCTCCCCTCCTGCCCCCCCCATCATATCTGTTCACTTGTCTTAACAAGTTCAAGGAGTGGTTGTGATTGTTGTGTCTTCTTCCCCCCTCCCCCCTTTATTTGTTTCTTTGTTTATTTATTTATTTATAGCTTCCACAAATAAGTGAGAACATGTGGTATTTCTCTTTCTGTGCCTGACTTGTTTCACTTAATATAATTTTCTCTATGTCCATCTATGTCGTTGGAGATTGTTAAATTAAAATGAGGTCATCAGGGTGGGCCCTAATTCTATATGACCGGAGTCCTTATCAGGAGAGATTAGGACACAGACGGGTACATAGGGAGGACCATGTGAGGACACTGGGAAAAGACTGCTCTCTATAAGCCAAAGAGAGAAGCCTCAGAGAAAACTAACCCTGCTGACACCTTGATCTTGGACTTCTGAACTCCAAAATTGTAGGAAAATAAATTTCTGTTAAAGGCACCCAATTTGTTATGGCAACTCTAGCAAACTGATGCAGGGAGAGACTGAACGGGGTCTCATCTCTTCTATGGTGCCTTCTCTGGTCAGTTGTAGGAAAATAAATTTCTGTTAAAGGCACCCAATTTGTTATGGCAACTCTAGTAAACTGATGCAGGGAGAGACTGAACGGGGTCTCATCTCTTCTATGGTGCCTTCTCTGGTCAGTCCCATCCTCACTGCTTTTGCTAGAAAAACTCCTGAACTTCCTTTATTTTATTTTTTCTTTATTTTTACTTTGTTAGTGTTTATACTCTTCTTTTATTTTGTTGCCATATAAGCCTCACATTTACTGTGTCGGCACTTGACTCTTTAATGGAACTATTAATTATGGAATTATTAATTATTAATTTTATTGTGGAATTCTTTGTGGCACAGGGGAAAGAAGCAGTGTCTCAGGACCTCAAATGGATTCTGATTTTGCCACCTGCTCAGAGACCTTAAATGAATTCCCTGTCTGTACTGGTATATGAAGACCGTGCCTAACTTACTAGGTGGTTGTCAGGAATAAACATGAGACTACAGGACCACATGTCCAATGGGGTTAGTACTTAAGATATTTATGTTCTAGTAATTATATTCTTGTTGAATCTGCATATCTTGAGGCAGTTTATTTCAGTTTAATGAAACCTATTTGTGGAAGAAAATGTTTATGTTGAATTCACACCTTGCACAGGTACCTTTTACTCTTTCATGTAAGTTCTGCTCTAAGAACCAGGGCACAGTATCTCTCTGTAGAGTCAGAAAGTAAATTCAATAACTGTTTTCTCCCTGGTGCTTGGTTTCTATGTTTCCTTCTGGTTTTATACTTTGATGATCCACCAGAGAGACCAAGTCAATTTATGGGATCAACATTGAGAAATATGAGCACGGGAGAGCAGGAATGACCAGAATTTGTCATGGGGTTGATGGTAAGACTGTGCTTTTGAAAATCCAGAAGCATCTGAGGAGAAAATCAAAAGCCTTGTGTAGGGCCAGATGGAAAATGCACAGTCAAGGAAGAGAAACCTGAGGGATATCAGGTGAAATTCCACTGATGTTTGTCAACATACATTAGCTTCCCCACAAAAAAAATCCTCTGATAAAAATAACAACTTTTCTTATTCCAAAAGTAATAATTGCCCATTTTAAATATTGTATCAAATTGAGCTAAACATTCAAATTTTGAAATACCAATAATCCCACCTTCAGAAAGAAACACTATTAGCTTTTTGCAATCCTATTAGCCTATATATCTAAATTTTTGGTTTAATTCACAAATGCTATAATGTAGTGTGGAGTCACTGATAACCTATTATTTTGTACCTCAACATTCACAAAAAGAAAAATTCTTGACATATACACACTTACTTAACTTTGTGTGGGAAGTAGAAATTTGTGTATATTATTGATGCCTCTGCAAATTGGTAGAATCTTTCTAGAAGATAATTTGTTAATCCAGCAAAAGCTCACAGTGACTTAGCCCTTCAACACAGTATGTTCTCACTGATGCTTTAATTTGCATTTCTTTGATGAAGATTTCAAAGTTATAATTTTATATATTTCATTGGCTATTTCCTTTATTATTGATCAAATGGAATATTCATATCTTCTACTCATTTTTATCTATAATGTATTTACAATTTCTCATTGATTGGTAATAGGGTTTTTACATATTAAAAATATTAATTAATTATATGTCATGTATTTTGTCAATTTGTAATTTACCTTTTCAGTGTATAATATTGGATGATTATAGATTCCAATCCCTTTTTACATTAATGGGTTAATCTGCACTCTTCCTACTACCAAAAAAATCTGGGCTTGCAAGATTTTGAAAATTAAACAAGAAGAAAAAATGGAAGTGAGAAGGAAGGAAGGAAAAAAAAATCTATTAAGGAATAAATTTCAATATAGTCCAGTTCTATTTTGTTATCATTTTTTAAAGCTTGCACCTAGGATTTTGGAATTAGACAGTATTTGTCAAAAGTCAAGGAAAAGATAAATTTTAGTTCAATTTCTTTCTGAAACTCAATATACATTTGAATGGTTTGACTAACCCTTGCATATGCTAAATGGATTAATTGAATTATGCGGTTTCAACCTGAGTTTCTATTTATTTGTCTCCAAAGAAGTTTGAATGCATCCACCAGAGGTCAAACGGTGATAACCCCTGGGATCAATTACCGAGCAAGCTAATTAGATTGGATTAATCAGCTCTGAACCGTGACTCATTCTTGTGTAAGTGATGTCTCTTTAGCACATGAACTTTGCTGACTTGCTTGGCCACTTCTCATGGGCTGTCCACATCAAAGCCTTTCCCCATAAGTAGAGATTATGATCCATGCAGGAGATGAAAGAAAACAGCAAGCCTGGAAGCTGCATGTAAAATCTGTAATTTTCACTTTTCTGTAAAATGCCTAAAACTCCTAGAAATACATTTGGGCACCCTTGTGTTGAGCATGATAATATTAGTGCTAAAAACAGGAACTTAGTCTGTGAATCTGTTTTTACTTAAGAGAGAGTATAGGTGAAAGATTATGAGCCGCGGAATCTGGTCCAACTCCGGACTTTGCTGTTTACCCCCCTACTCTTATCCGATTATTTCTCACTACTTTTCTGAGGCTTATTACCTCTACACAGCTCTGGGTATTCCACTAAGCCTTCCCTTATTCCATTTTTTTGAGTGTACCTAATGCCCAGGTAGTTAAGAATAACCAACTAAAAATAGATAAATAGTTATCATTGTTCAGGGGAAGCTTTGTTTTCCTAAGGATTTGCTCTATTACTGCTGTCCTCAGTGACCTTATGATAATGTTGAGCACACACCACTCAGCTTCAGAAAAAGCAATTCAGAATCACTGACACTTGGTCTCTAGGGCTCCAGCTCAAAGTCAGTTCCAACACAGGACCTTCTCTGATGATCTTCATTACCTTACATCTTCCAACCAGTAAATTCAGAGACCCGAGGCTGGCTGGTTAGCTCAGTTGGTTAGAAGATGGTGCTGATAACAACAAGGTCCAGGGTTTGATTCCTGTACCCGCCGGCAAAAAAAAAAAAAAAAAAATTCAGAGAACTGTCTTTATCTGATATTCGTCCTTGACTCTGACTTTCCCTTTTCACCCCCTAATATGTACAGTCAGCTGCAAAGTTTTATTGATTCAATCTTCTATAATCTCTGTGTACTGCTTGTCTCTCAAGTTTCTCAGGATCCCCTTAGTTTAGGCACCATTCTACTCACTCATATCACTGCAACAGTCTGTTTTCTCTGCTCCAAGTTTTGCCCCCTCGTATCTACTTTTATTGATCTTCCAGTTAGTGACATTTCTTCTAAAATAAATACCTGATGATATCACATTAGCTAAAATCTTTGGTGAGGTACCCATCACATAGAGAATAGAATCTCAACGGTCTAGCATAGCTGCAGGTCTATACTGTGGTTCAGTGAACTTAATTTTCTTAAATATCCACATTCATATCTCACCATATGTGAAACCGACTACCTTGCAGTCCTCCTCTGGTCCACCAGTTCTATGCCCTTACACAGAATGCCTTCTCACTGTCCTGGTCTTACAGGACTGTGCTCCAGGAAGCTTATATCAGATTCCACTGGCTATATGAGTGCCATTCCCCCAGCTCCAGTAATATTCAATGCATTCCTCTATTTTAAGTCTTATTCTGAAATATAGTTGTCAAATGATGTGAGAAACTTCAGAAGAAAGACCATATTTTTATTCCTATGTCTCCAGCTGAGCACAGTGTCTGCTTACATTAAGTGATCAAAACAGGTCTATTGAATATATGAATCAATTAATCAATACATTTTTTTCTCCTTTGCTTCTCAATTGCCTTTAACTTACTCTTGTCTTATTATGTGATCATGCTTAGAATGCTGATTTATATACATGGCTTATCTTTCCAGTGGGTGGTGAGAACCCAAGAAAAAAACTCACATTGAAATTATTTTTGTAATTTTATAATACTTGTCACAATATATGAAACATAATAGGAGCTCTATAGGTAATTATTGAGTGATTCATAGATTCATCAATTTATTTATTTACTTGTTTACTAATAAAGTATTTTTGAGTACCTATTGCCCACTGTACTAACCCAGATGCTACGGTTTGAATGTCCCCTACAAAACATGTGTTGATATTCATTTGCCATTATGACAATATTAAAAGGTGGAGGGATTAAGATGTGATTGGGCCACGAGGGATCTGCCCTCTTAAATGGAATGGGTTGTTATAAAAGTGAGTATAGTCTCTCTTGCTCTGGGTCTCTCAAGTGCCTTACTCCTTGCTTGCTCTTCCTGACCCTCTGGCCTTCTGTCGTGGGACGACTCAGCAAGAAGGCCCTTGCCAGATGCTGGGCCCTTGACATTGTATTTCCCAGCCTCTAGAACTATAAGAAATAAATTTATTTTCTTTATAAGTTACTCAGTCTGTGGTATTCTGTTACAGTGACACAAAATGGACTAAGATACCAGGTTTCCTAGAAACAGAGCCCATGGTAAATCTTGCATGCTCAACCTTTATTTGGAAAAACAATCCCAGGAAAGTGAGAACAAAGAATGAGTCAGGGAAAGAGGGAAAGTAAATAAAAATATGTGCATTTCTGAGCTGTTCAAAGATTCCCTAAAAACACAGTGGATTGCCAAGGCTTAATGAACATCTTTAGAAATATTATACATGTACATAATATCATGTGTGTGCATTATATGATATCACTTATGTATATGTGATATATATGTGAGTATATATAATATAATATATAAAATATATAATGTATAGCATATATGTGAGTATATATAACATATACACATATATGTAGGTATAATATATATGATATAATATATATATATAATATATGTTAGTGTACATATATTTTTATGTATATATAATATATATGTTAGTGTATATATATCCCCCCCCCACTAGAAATGTAGAAAATATGTATGAGTCTGGACTATAAGGGTGTTACACCAAAGAGAATGGGACATAATACCAGTTAAGGCCAAATTCATTGACATGAAGATATTTAGTAGAGATTCTGCATTTAATATGTTAAACTCATGTAGTAGCAAGTAGCTTCAAAAGCTTACTTGTTTGGTGACTATGGACTATGTTCAGTGAGATGGAAAAGCAAAAGCTTCCTTGGCATGATGTAGGAGAAAGAATCCAACATCTTAGGGAGATAAAAATATTGTAGCTGGTTTACCATGTGCAGTCTGGACCCTCACCTCTCAACTACATTACTTGAGACAATCCAGAAGACATTGTTTTTACTAAGATGTAGGAAAGCACGTTAGTGTGGAGAACACCTTCATTTTTGAATGTTTCTATGTTTTGAATGTTTTTTGTCCCTCCAAAACTCATGTCGAAACTTAATCTCCAAGGCATCTGTATTGGGAGGTGTGGCCTTTGGGAGGTGATTGAATCATGAGAGCTCCACCCTCATAAATGGAATTAGATGCCCTTATAATGGACATTGACAGAGGGAGTTCACCCCTTGTCACCCCTTCTATCCCTTCCACCATGTAAGTACACAGTGTTTTTCCCCTCTGGATGATATAGCAATAAGGCACCATGTTGGAAGTGGAGACCAGGCTCTCACCAGACACCGAACCTGCAAGTGACTTGATCTTGGACTCCCAGCCTCCAGAAATGTGAGAGGTAAAATCCTTATAAATTACCCAGACTCAGGTATTTTGTTATAGCACCATGAATAGACTAAGACACGTTCTTCTACAGTTCACATTGACCAGGGGAAATGGTTCCGCTGAGATGGATTAGCTAATTGCAATTGGGATCATGTGATCCCAGCTTAGAAAAGACTTGGTGACAGCACCTAACTCCTAAAGACAAGGCAGGCACAGTTAGTGTAAAATGAGCAGGAACACACTGGCGATCAGAATCAGGCATCTTTTGCAGTGCTTAATTGATCACTGTTTCTTTAGAAATAAAATAGGTAGCATACAAGAAGATCACTGGATCCCTATGACACAAAATATTCTAAGTCTGGCAGCCAAAAACCTGACATAAGTTGCAACAGTGTAGCATCATGGCCCTACATAAGTTCCTGATCTATGCTAGAGCAGAAGCCTGAACTTCTTAAGGAAGTACCCACTAGCACTTCCAGTGTGTGATATAAAATCTTCTTCCAAGTCTGCCCTGTAAGGACTTGAAGCCATTTCCTAGAATAACTACATTGGGTAGAAGAATGTACTAAACACAGGTTGTGAATTTACCCTATTTCCTGGGAACCCAAAAATGCTATTCTGGCTGACTAAAGTGGAAGCTTATTGCAGTCTAATAGTAGATGAAATCTCAGCCCAAGTTAAAATTATAGGGGTCTCAGTTATTTTGTGAAATCAATCTATGCTTATTATTTTAATTCCTAAATTAATAGTTGGAATATACATCTTTGGCAACCTGTAGAATCCCCATTTCGTCCTTCTCACCCATGGATAAAGACCATTATGGTATGAAGAAGTAAGAAGATTCTGTAACTTCCCCTTTCTACCAGCATGCTAATCCAGGAGCTATATTTTATCCTTAGGATAATTGCAGAGATTAGTCTCACCATCAAATATTTGAAAGATGCAAGGTTGGAAAAATATATGACATTCTCTTTTAATTTGCCTTTTTGGTCTGTGCAGAAATCAAATATGTCTTGAAAGAAACTATAAATCAGCCTAAGCACATACTAGTTATCAATCCAATTGAAGCTGATATTCCGTATGTAGTATCACTCCTGGGCAAATCAGCACAGTCTCTTGTACCTAATATGTAGCTGTTGGCCTGTCTAATGGTTCTTCTCCCTTTATAATTTGCAAGGACCATCCCAGGTCGGACAGTATGCCATCAGAGTTTTTCTACAGAACTGGATCAACTTTCCTTCTCTCTGCCTAATATAGTCTGCAGAGTTGTTGATTATTCTGACATTTCAAACATCATCACACAGATCCTCTACATCCAGCAAGGGGCTTATGTGCATGGAATTAAGTGGTCTTACTGTACATCTCATCATCCAGAAATGCTGGTGTAACAGGGAGATGAACTGGCTTACTGAAGACTCAGTTATGGTACCAGTTTGGAGATAACATTCTGAAAGAATCAATTTCTATTTCAGGGTGAAATATACACTTTAAAACAAATTCACCCAGCATTATATGGTGCTTTCTTTCTCATAACTAAAATCAATGGGACTAGACAAAAGCAGGTATTTGCAGTAGCTCCTCTCATTATTATACCAATAACCCATTCACAGAATTTTTGATTCCCATTCTAGAAACATCGAGATCGCCAGGTTTGGAGACCTTAGCTCCCAAGAGAAAAATGCTGTCATCAGGAAACATAACAATGATTCCAATGAATTAAATGTTAGACTGACCTCTGACATTTGGGGATCATTATGCTACTGAACTAGCAGGCAAAAGAAAAAAAAAAAGTAGGGGTGTTATGACACAGACTGAAGTAATTCATCCCAATTATCAAGAGAAAACTGAGTAGCTGCTACCCAATGGAGACAAGGAGGCTATGTCTGGAATCTAGGAAATATTCTAGGGATATTCTTAATATTTCCATTGCAAATAGATGTTAATGGAAAACTGCAATGACCCAAATAAGGCAAAACCATAAGATATTTAGATGCCTCAAAAATGAAGCTTTGGGTTATTCTACCAGTGAAGAGCTTTGATCAGCTGAAATCCTGACTAAGGGTAGTGGAAATATGGAATGGGTAGTAGAGAGAAGGAACTATTGACTGTGATCTCAGAGGCACTCGCAGAAACAAGAACTGTAGGCAGTTTGCCTATTTTCTCCTTGCTTGTTTTTAGTATGTATTTAGATCTACATTTAACTATTTTATTTCTCTCTTTCCCCTTATGATTGTATACCTTTGCCATAGGTTACATATTAATTCTTATTTAGGACAAGAATATTTATTAGGACTGTGACTAATTTTGAGCAGTAAATAATATAGCCGGCAATTAATACAATGACTGTTGGGTCTGCATTTCTCCTCATTTGGGGCAGAAGGTGTGAGGTTGGACACTTTTATAGAGGTTTGCTACTTCTTATAAGGTAAAAACATCACTGTTTGTTTTTGTATAGAAAATATATTTACCATACTGGGCAGCTGTCAAAATAAGTAAGTAAATAAATAATAAATATAAAAGAAAAAAAAAATATATGTAGAAGGATACTCATGAATGCTGAGTAGCCCAAAGGGTGAACTGTGCAGGTTATTAATTTATTGTTTCTTAACTCCAAACTCACTCTGCTTTGCCTCAGTGGTGACTGATCTAGTCCCTGAAAAGTTGGTCACCAAGAAGTGGTGGGGCTTAATGAGTCAAAAGGAGACCCTGGACAGGAGAAGCCAAGGAGATGGACTCTGATTTGGATGAAGGACATGCATTTATGCCATATAGTGCATCTGAAACTTCCAGGAAAAAGTGAAAATATTAATAGTTCTTTTCTCCCTGTGGTCCACTCTCTCATAACATGTGACCTGCTGTCTCATCGGTTTGCTTTCTTTATTCCTTCCATTGTGGATAGTACCATAATATCAGTTATGAAGTTTTTCTCCTAACCAAGTGATCTCAACCCCTGTGTGAACGACTGCCCAAAATTAGGATGGGAAACCAATGTATACATAGGTGGAATTAGGATGTGCAGACCAGATTCGTTCTAGGCTTTAACATCACTGTCTTCTTTTATTTGCTGCCATCCAGAGAAGCTAGAATTCTGCACTTGTCTGTTCAATATTTAGGTGTAGATCTAGTGGAATAATTCCAAGGATCAGGCAACTTGACTCTAATCAGGACAAAAGGAGAACTTCTGTTTCACCCAACTCACTAGGGCAGCTGGCCTAATAGAAATACAGGGTGGATCCAAAGGTAATAAAAATGGGGTGGGGGAGGAAGGAATCATGCATATGGCACTTTCTGAACTGAACAACTTGAAAAGGAATCAGAGATTGAAACTCCTAAGAAAATCTCTTTAAAAAATAGATATACCGAAGACCTACTTATGTGTCATGCACAGTGCTAGAGACAGACATAAAAAGATATAGTTAACTTCCCTTGTTCTCAAGAAAATGATAGAACAATATATAAGTCAGAATAAAATACATGATTATAACAGCATGAAAAGGGATATAATGGCATGTTATGGAAATGCAGATGTAGAATATATCATCTGTTGTAGACATCTGTTATTTTTTGCCTGCCCGGTCTCTGTTTTCTCTTTCTCGGATAATAGCAGTCTGATTTCCTTCTGCGAATTCACCCTCCTCCGCTCTCAGTCCTCATGTGTTGAATGCACGTATCCAAGCTCTTGGACGTCTTGTGGTCTGAGTTGGGCCAATGGGAGTCTACAATAGGATTTGTCTGAGCTTCAGAACAGATAAGCACTCTCTCTCTCTCTCTCTACCTTCCCCTCTCTTGTTGTCTGTTTTTGTTATTGTTATTGTTGGAGTGAACAAAGGTCTAAGGTCTACTTTCTACCTTTCCCTCTCTTGTTGTCTGTTTTTGTTATTGTTATTGTTGGAGTGAACAAAGGTCTAAGGTCTATGAAAGCTGCTGACAGCCAGTTTTCTCACCAGATAGAAGGAACCTACCTATACAACGTGGCTTCCACAGAGGAAAGCCAAGAAAACAGTTGGAAAAAGATAGACAGAGATCCCATCTTTGCAACCTTTGGATCCAGCCATAATTGAAGGCACATCGAGCCCTGAATATTTCAGTTGTGTGAGCTAATATAGACACTTTTTTATTTAGTCCACTTTGTGTTTGGTTTATTTATGATTTTAATTTTTAAAAAATTGTGATCAATACATGATTCAAACAGTAAAACCATTATCTTCAATCCTACCTGCATATTATAGAATAAAATAATAATTAAAGAATAGTAAAATACATATGTCTGGGTCTTGCATACTGTCTCAGTAGTTTTAATGTGGAACCCCACTGTCTCTCAGTTCCAAGCTTAGCTTCAATATGCTTCGTGCACCTCTTTTCTCTATGTTGTTCTGCTGCCTTCGTTATAAGAACATGCTCAAGTTAGCCTTCAAGAGCGATGAGACACCCGGAACAGAGCTGAGCCAGTCTGTTTATCTTAGGTGAGACTACAGACATTTCTGAAAGCCTAACAAAGAATAGAAAAGCTGCCTGGTTTTCCTGCAGCTGACTAAAGATGGATGAATGAGCTTCACCAAGCTCAACTTAGGTCTATAGAAACGCAATGCTAACCCACACATTTTGGAGAAATAATAAATAGCTATTATTTTAAGCCATTGAGTTCTGGAGCATTTTGTAATAGAGCAATAGCTAACTGATGCACTCACATATAGTTTCTCAATTTCTACAAGTGATAAATCTAGGACTCATATTCTGGTGCCAGAATACAACCAGAGATCAAGATCTTTTCCAACTCACCACTGCCTTGCTTCATCTCTGCTGAGCCTTTCATGCATAGATTTAAAAACAAAACAAAATAAAAAACAATCTTTCTGTAGAATATAGGATCTTGAAGTTTATTCTCCTTTTCAGTGGATATTATCTAATTTGCTTTTAAATCATTTTCTTAACCTCATCGGCTCTTGCCATCTGTGCTTAGCATATCAAGTGCTTTTGAGTTACTTGTGCATTTTGAGTTTCTGTGTAGACTAGCAAAAAGCTTCTCTGAAATAAATATGCTGCCCAAAAGTTTATCTGTCAGGAGAGGTTTACTACATGTCTCTGAAATACAAGAAGATATCCCTATTTACAAACAACAGATCTGTTGTGCATGTATGCTCAAGAAACCCTTGGCTGACTAGGAGAGCTGTTTAGAGACAGACATAAAAAGATATAGTTAACTTCCCTTGTTCTCAAGAAAATGATAGAACAATATATAAGTCAGAATAAAATACATGATTATAACAGCATGAAAAGGGATATAATGGCATGTTATGGAAATGCAGATGTAGAATATATCATCTGTTGTAGACATCTGTTATTTTTTGCCTGCCCGGTCTCTGTTTTCTCTTTCTCGGATAATAGCAGTCTGATTTCCTTCTGCGAATTCACCCTCCTCCGCTCTCAGTCCTCATGTGTTGAATGCACGTATCCAAGCTCTTGGACGTCTTGTGGTCTGAGTTGGGCCAATGGGAGTCTACAATAGGATTTGTCTGAGCTTCAGAACAGATAAGCACTCTCTCTCTCTCTCTCTCTTTCTACCTTTCCCTCTCTTGTTGTCTGTTTTTGTTATTGTTATTGTTGGAGTGAACAAAGGTCTAAGGTCTATGAAAGCTGCTGACAGCCAGTTTTCTCACCAGATAGAAGGAACCTACCTATACAACGTGGCTTCCACAGAGGAAAGCCAAGAAAACAGTTGGAAAAAGATAGACAGAGATCCCATCTTTGCAACCTTTGGATCCAGCCATAATTGAAGGCACATCGAGCCCTGAATATTTCAGTTGTGTGAGCTAATATAGACACTTTTTTATTTAGTCCACTTTGTGTTTGGTTTATTTATGATTTTAATTTTTAAAAAATTGTGATCAATACATGATTCAAACAGTAAAACCATTATCTTCAATCCTACCTGCATATTATAGAATAAAATAATAATTAAAGAATAGTAAAATACATATGTCTGGGTCTTGCATACTGTCTCAGTAGTTTTAATGTGGAACCCCACTGTCTCTCAGTTCCAAGCTTAGCTTCAATATGCTTCGTGCACCTCTTTTCTCTATGTTGTTCTGCTGCCTTCGTTATAAGAACATGCTCAAGTTAGCCTTCAAGAGCGATGAGACACCCGGAACAGAGCTGAGCCAGTCTGTTTATCTTAGGTGAGACTACAGACATTTCTGAAAGCCTAACAAAGAATAGAAAAGCTGCCTGGTTTTCCTGCAGCTGACTAAAGATGGATGAATGAGCTTCACCAAGCTCAACTTAGGTCTATAGAAACGCAATGCTAACCCACACATTTTGGAGAAATAATAAATAGCTATTATTTTAAGCCATTGAGTTCTGGAGCATTTTGTAATAGAGCAATAGCTAACTGATGCACTCACATATAGTTTCTCAATTTCTACAAGTGATAAATCTAGGACTCATATTCTGGTGCCAGAATACAACCAGAGATCAAGATCTTTTCCAACTCACCACTGCCTTGCTTCATCTCTGCTGAGCCTTTCATGCATAGATTTAAAAACAAAACAAAATAAAAAACAATCTTTCTGTAGAATATAGGATCTTGAAGTTTATTCTCCTTTTCAGTGGATATTATCTAATTTGCTTTTAAATCATTTTCTTAACCTCATCGGCTCTTGCCATCTGTGCTTAGCATATCAAGTGCTTTTGAGTTACTTGTGCATTTTGAGTTTCTGTGTAGACTAGCAAAAAGCTTCTCTGAAATAAATATGCTGCCCAAAAGTTTATCTGTCAGGAGAGGTTTACTACATGTCTCTGAAATACAAGAAGATATCCCTATTTACAAACAACAGATCTGTTGTGCATGTATGCTCAAGAAACCCTTGGCTGACTAGGAGAGCTGTTTAGAGACAGACATAAAAAGATATAGTTAACTTCCCTTGTTCTCAAGAAAATGATAGAACAATATATAAGTCAGAATAAAATACATGATTATAACAGCATGAAAAGGGATATAATGGCATGTTATGGAAATGCAGATGTAGAATATATCATCTGTTGTAGACATCTGTTATTTTTTGCCTGCCCGGTCTCTGTTTTCTCTTTCTCGGATAATAGCAGTCTGATTTCCTTCTGCGAATTCACCCTCCTCCGCTCTCAGTCCTCATGTGTTGAATGCACGTATCCAAGCTCTTGGACGTCTTGTGGTCTGAGTTGGGCCAATGGGAGTCTACAATAGGATTTGTCTGAGCTTCAGAACAGATAAGCACTCTCTCTCTCTCTCTCTCTTTCTACCTTTCCCTCTCTAAGGACTGTTCTTGTGTCATCTGCCAACGGCTCCCAGGATCTTTCCCAATTGCCTAGTGTTGACCTGCATGTGAGGGGTCTGGTGACCCAGTCTGTACAATGGGTTTGAGGGGTCTGAGCTCTAGCCTTGACAATACAAATAGAAACTTAGTATAACTAAAATAATGAAAAGTTTTCACTTTAGTTACAAACGGCCCTAACCCGACAACTGGCATAATCTCATGCTTTACAACACTTCAGATGTCCAGGTTCCTACCTGTTATTACACACACATTTGATAAGGAATCCTAAAGACAAATAGTTTTAGTAATGAAACATTTTTTAATTACTTGAAGCCATAAAAATTTTATTAAAAAAATTGAGACTCCAAACACAAATTCATTCTTAAGTCTAACTAAAGTTTGTTTGTTTTTCAGTTTCAGAATATTAAAGTGTCTTCGGCAGAGTTTGGTTTTCTATTTGAATTACTAGGTTCCTCATATTTCAATTAGAGACATTGAGAATCTAATATATACCTGGCACTCTGCTATGGGTTTTACAAACAATATCTCATTTAAATTATTTATCTAATTCAAAAGTGGAAGAAAAGCATTTNGGAACCTACCTATACAACGTGGCTTCCACAGAGGAAAGCCAAGAAAACAGTTGGAAAAAGATAGACAGAGATCCCATCTTTGCAACCTTTGGATCCAGCCATAATTGAAGGTACATCGAGCCCTGAATGTTTCAGTTGTGTGAGCTAATATAGACACTTTTTTATTTAGTCCACTTTGTGTTTGGTTTATTTATGATTTTAATTTTTAAAAAATTGTGATCAATACATGATTCAAACAGTAAAACCATTATCTTCAATCCTACCTGCATATTATAGAATAAAATAATAATTAAAGAATAGTAAAATACATATGTCTCGGTCTTGCATACTGTCTCAGTAGTTTTAATGTGGAACCCCACTGTCTCTCAGTTCCAAGCTTAGCTTCAATATGCTTCGTGCACCTCTTTTCTCTATGTTGTTCTGCTGCCTTCGTTATAAGAACATGCTCAAGTTAGCCTTCAAGAGCGATGAGACACCCGGAACAGAGCTGAGCCAGTCTGTTTATCTTAGGTGAGACTACAGACATTTCTGAAAGCCTAACAAAGAATAGAAAAGCTGCCTGGTTTTCCTGCAGCTGACTAAAGATGGATGAATGAGCTTCACCAAGCTCAACTTAGGTCTATAGAAACGCAATGCTAACCCACACATTTTGGAGAAATAATAAATAGCTATTATTTTAAGCCATTGAGTTCTGGAGCATTTTGTAATAGAGCAATAGCTAACTGATGCACTCACATATAGTTTCTCAATTTCTACAAGTGATAAATCTAGGACTCATATTCTGGTGCCAGAATACAACCAGAGATCAAGATCTTTTCCAACTCACCACTGCCTTGCTTCATCTCTGCTGAGCCTTTCATGCATAGATTTAAAAACAAAACAAAATAAAAAACAATCTTTCTGTAGAATATAGGATCTTGAAGTTTATTCTCCTTTTCAGTGGATATTATCTAATTTGCTTTTAAATCATTTTCTTAACCTCATCGGCTCTTGCCATCTGTGCTTAGCATATCAAGTGCTTTTGAGTTACTTGTGCATTTTGAGTTTCTGTGTAGACTAGCAAAAAGCTTCTCTGAAATAAATATGCTGCCCAAAAGTTTATCTGTCAGGAGAGGTTTACTACATGTCTCTGAAATACAAGAAGATATCCCTATTTACAAACAACAGATCTGTTGTGCATGTATGCTCAAGAAACCCTTGGCTGACTAGGAGAGCTGTTTAGACAATATACTATCTTTTTGTACCTATTTGTGATTCAGAGGGAAAAATGAGAGGAAGGGAAGGGAATTAAAATTTTGGAGCTTTTCTATTATGCCATAATATTTTATAATAATTTATACTGTGCCATAATATTATATATGTAATCTATTTTATCCTCACAAAAACTTTAGGAGGTTTTTCATATTTCCTAAAGATAAACAAGTTAACATTTAATTGAATAGTCAGGATTCTCCAGAGACACAGAATCAACTGGAGATAGGTAGGAAAATGAGAGATAGTAGATGGATATATTATGAGGATTTATTGATTGAGGATTTATATTGATGAGGATTTATTATGGAAATTGATTCACATAATTATGGAGGCTGAGAAGTCCCACAGTATGACTTCTGTAAGTTGCAGACCCAGGGAGTCCAGTAGCTTGTCTCATTCCAAGTGTGAAGACCTGAGAACCAGGGGAGCTGATGGTATAACTCTCAGTCTGAGGTCAAAGGCCTGAGAACCTGGGGCACAATTGGTGCAAGTCCCGGAGTCTAAAGGTTTGGGAACCCAGAGTTCTGATGTTCAAGGGCAGAAGAAGATGGACATCCCAGCTCCAGAAGAATAAGTAAAATTCTTCTATTGAACCCTCAATAGATTGGACGGGTCCTGCCCACATTGGGTGAGGGCAGATCTTCCTTACTCAGTCGACTGATTCAGATGACAGTATCTTCTGGAAACACCGTCACAGACATATCCAGAAATAATATTTTACCACCTATCTTGGTATCCTTTAATCCAGTCAAGTTGAGACTTAAACTATAACAAATATCATATGAAATACTCCACTTGTAAATAAAGGAAGCTGGAAACTGAACACAATTCTTTACATTTCATGACAGTATAAAATCCAAATTCTGTACTCTTAAAACTCACAGAACAAGCACCTCACACTTATAAGAGGTGTGTATTTTTTGCTCAGCCCAACCTTTAATTAGTTTTGTGACCTTGGAACAATCTGATGTAGCCATTTTTCTCATCTATTAAGTGAAAAAGGAACTGGCCCAAATTCTTTTAGGCTCACTCGAAACTGAATTATCCAACAATCTCAACAATAACTTCAAAAGAGACACTTTTACAACCCCTAGGGATTCAAATCCAATCTTTATGTAATTTATTTTTATTAAAAATATGTAAAATCAGCCATGTTTACTTTTTCCCAATGATATTTCACCACCATTGCTTCAAACAAAATAGAATGTTTGTTCTGTTTTTCCCAAAGAGATGTGACTGTAAGGAAAAGGCCAGAATTGAGATGAGACATCTCTCTTCGGATGCACTTATTATCTGGAATGTGATTTGTGTCCCTGAGGGCTGGGGAGTACCTGATATCCTCTAAGAGTCAAGTAGCTGATCTTAAGGGGGGGTTTTCGGAAACTTTTGTTCTGGTATAACGAGAAATTTTCCCAAGATTTCTTATTACTTAGCACTGCAAAATGTCACAATGTGTGAGAAGAAATTGCAAAACACTTTCTATTAATGCTTAGGTAGATGCCCGTAGATTGCTTTTCATTGCGTTATCAGCAGTTTTCTGTCTTCACTTTCTGTACACTCTGCATTGTGCTGGGAGCGTAGGCTCAGGACTCCAACCCTTTGTTTAGAGCCAAGTCTCCCTCTTATCTAGGGTTGTAAC
>NW_007736602.1:36217-37668 GCF_000696425.1 Galeopterus variegatus
TCCTCTAAGAGTCAAGTAGCTGATCTTAAGGGGGGGTTTTCGGAAACTTTTGTTCTGGTATTACAAGAAATTTTCCCAAGATTTCTTATTACTTAGCACTGCAAAATGTCACAATGTGTGAGAAGAAATTGCAAAACACTTTCTATTAATGCTTAAGTAGATGCCCGTAGATTGCTTTTCATTGCGTTATCAGCAGTTTTCTGTCTTCACTTTCTGTACACTCTGCATTGTGCTGGGAGCGTAGGCTCAGGACTCCAACCCTTTGTTTAGAGCCAAGTCTCCCTCTTATCTAGGGTTGTAACCTTGAGCAGATTCTTACCTATCCAGCGAAATTGGGCTAATCATAAGACCCAACGAAAGGTGTTGCAGCTAATGAGGTGAATACATATGAAAGACTCGGCATAAAATGTATAGTACATTGCAGTTAAGTCTGCTTCATTTTTGGGGCGGAGGGCAGGAGAAGAATCAAGTGCAAGTGAGTTTGGATATAAATTGTACTTTTACTTCCAATGGCACACTCAGCAAGATGTGTGCCAAGATGGGGTGTTAAGTTCTCCTCTACATTTATTCTGAAGACTAGAAAAATTATATACATATACATACTGAGTTTCACCACTTGGCTGACCCAAAGTATGTGCTAAAAAAAGAAATGTAGCTTTTATAATTAGATTTCCTAGTGTAACAATACCTTCGTTTCTGACTCTTGAGGCTACAAACCTAGAAGTTTTATTTTATTTTATTTTTTTCTGTAAAGGAACTTTATAAGGCAAATCAGTGCAGCATTTGCTTTTAAGTATGACAACAAAGCAACATGCAGGGCTGACTGCATTGCATTATTCTTCAAAACAATTAAGCATAATGCTAAATCAGGGTAAACTACATTTCTGAATTTATCTACAGTGTAATGAATAACACCTGCATCTGCAGGGGAACAATTTAAACTCTTCTCTAAAGTACAACATGCTAGTGATTGGGTTCTCTCCCTCTTGTTATGTAATATTTCTTTATTATTTGGTAAATCTTTCTTTTTTTAGAGTCACGCCAGCACTGGTAGAATCTTTGCCTTCCTACTGTCTAAGTGCTGTATTTCATAAAGGAAAACTCTGACGAGTAGGGAGACCAAATTATCACCCAACAGTTTCCCAGGTAGAATGAAGCAGAACTGGGCTTAGGATGCAGGAGTGTGATGTCCCTTCCATAATGTCATAGACTTCACTGAAAACTGCTGTCTCAGGTTTGGAGAGGATCCAAGAAAGTACTGGTGTTTTTTTTCTGTTCAGTTGATGAATCTCTCCTGGATTACCAACAAAAGTGGCCATTAAGCCTTTTCTTAACTATCTTCAGTGAGCAGAAATGTCCTACCTGCAAGAGCTAGACTTCTAATATTAAGAGAAATAAGTGTGTGTTGGGAACATAATATTACCAGGGACAGGAGTAAATAAATGTGGGTT
>NW_007736602.1:39250-43075 GCF_000696425.1 Galeopterus variegatus
GATACCAACATTAATAAAGCAAATGTATTTCATAGGCCCTAACTTTTGAGAATTGCACATACAAATGTTAAGCTTGGGAAAGACAGAAAACTTTCCCCGGGCTAAAGTCTCTGTTGGAGATAAAAAATTGTAACATAGCAAAAATGCTGGCTCTAAGGGTGGATGTCCTCTAAGGGTGGATGTCCTCGGTGCAGCTAAACCTAATGATTGTTGCCATGACAATTATCTTACTGTTTTTTTTGTAACCACATGTGTTCCTTTTCTGTAACTTTCTCGCCTGAATAATAAATACTGAGAGAAAACCTGATTCGGGATTATTTCCAAGGAATGCTTCTCTCTTGAAGGTTCTGCAATGAACACTTTCAGGCCTCTCACTGCTCAAGAGAAATGGGCTTTCAGTAATCCTTTGTGTCTCCGTCACCCTGGGAGAGGTGACAGAATCAAATTTAGGCTCAAGTACTGTTTTCACCTTTATTACTTTGTCCACATTAAGCACTGCCTTTAAGCTGCAGTTTCCCTACCCATGAACTGGGGATAATATAACACTTCTGCTAGCTTCAGCCAAATGGGCCTCTTCACCCAAATACCTCAGAGGCACCTCAAACTCAGTGGAAACTAACATCTTTACTTTTCTCGTAAAGTCTTGATTTAGTATGTTGCAACAAAATCTATCCAGCTACCTAATCTAGAGATGTTGGGTTGACAATTGTTTCTTCTCCCTTGTCTATATATGTCCAATTCGTCCCTTCCAATTTTTTTAAAAGTATTTCTCAAACAAGTCACATCCTTTCCAAGCCTTAGTTCAGCTTTTCATCATCTCTAACTGAGACCATTGCAAAAGCCACTGGAGTTGAGACTTGTCACTGTTTTGGGGCAACCTAAAATTTGAATCTCCCTTAGAGAATCTTCCTACTCTTAAACTGAAAGCTTCAGATAAGGCCTTCCCAAGCTTCCCTTACTGATGAGCCCAAGGATCTACTAATTACATGCACCCAATTGATTAGGAGCTAGGAAGGCCAGGAAGCAGTATCTCTGCCAGACTGATTCTGGTGGTAGTAACAATGGTCTCAACCNAATTGAGACTCCAAACACAAATTCATTCTTAAGTCTAACTAAAGTTTGTTTGTTTTTCAGTTTCAGAATATTAAAGTGTCTTCGGCAGAGTTTGGTTTTCTATTTGAATTACTAGGTTCCTCATATTTCAATTAGAGACATTGAGAATCTAATATATACCTGGCACTCTGCTATGGGTTTTACAAACAATATCTCATTTAAATTATTTATCTAATTCAAAAGTGGAAGAAAAGCATTTTCTAATTGTCCTCCTATCTGGGAAGATATAGTGAACCAGTGGTCTCAAATGTGAGCTTGCATCAGAATCACCTGGAAGGATGTGAAGACAGATTCCAGAGTTTCTGTGCGATGTGGGTGGGGTCAGAGAATTCGCATTTCTAACAAGTTCCCAGGTGATGCTGATGATTTTAGTCCTGGGCCCATAGTTTAGAACTGCTGCTACAAACCATAAGCTCTTAACACATAAAAAAGAGTAAGAACAGTTCATCTAATTCAGTTTACCAGCTAGGTAACATAGAGCAAACTAATCTCTCAGAGCCTCACTTTCATCATCTGCAAAATAAAAATACTTCACTTTGAATTTGTTCTATATGGTTACCATAAAGAATTGTCACTTCCAAGACAATTGTCAGATATTTTTATCTTCCCTCTTCTCCTCTGAAATTAAAAAAGTACAAAAGTCTCTTTTTTTAATATCCTAGAAGTATGAAGTGCTGGAAAAAGCAAATACTTGGAATCATGTGGAGGATACCAACATTAATAAAGCAAATGTATTTCATAGGCCCTAACTTTTGAGAATTGCACATAGAAATGTTAAGCTTGGGAAAGACAGAAAACTTTCCCCGGGCTAAAGTCTCTGTTGGAGATAAAAAATTGTAACACAGCAAAAATGCTGGCTCTAAGGGCGGATGTCCTTGGTGCGGCTAAACCTAATGATTGTTGCCATGACAATTATCTTACTGTTTTTTTTGTAATCACCTGTGTTCCTTTTCTGTAACTTTCTTGCCTGGATAATAAATACTGAGAGAAAACCTGATTCGGGATTATTTCCAAGGAATGCTTCTCTCTTGAAGGTTCTGCAATTAACACTTTCAGGCCTCTCACTGCTCAAGAGAAATGGGCTTTCAGTAATCCTTTGTGTCTCCNGGAGGGAGAGAGAGAGAGAGAGAGAGAGAGAGAGAGAGAGAGAGAGAGAGAATAAAAATAATGCCCATCTGGACTTTGTATTGCTAACAGCAGGATCATTTAGTACCTTATTCCTTGTGGGGTGCATTCCTCTGCTAGAGATACACATGAAAGAAAAAGAAAAGAGAGATTAGAGCCTGTTTGAAACCAGGAGAGGAAAAGACTCTTAAATAAGTGAAAATAATAGAAAGAATGAGCCCTGGGAGGCAAGTGATTCTTCAGTTACAAAATACGCTGCCAGCTTTCAGAGCTGCAGCAGGTGAGGGTCACACCTGGGGTGTCATAATCACACCCCAGGGTTCTGAGTGGCTTGATAGCATTATCATTTGAGACATGGGGACTCCATATTCAAACACACAGTTCATACATTTCTAAGTCCAGGCTGACAATAAATTAATTAATAGCAACATTGCTGGAAACACTAGGACTTCCTTTGTGATTTGATCTCCAAATTAGTGGGTTTGCTACATGGTTTCTTGGTTATCAATCGGTTAATCAATACAATTACTTACTAAAGTAGATTGTCATTTTTTATCTCTGTCGGGCATACTAAGAGTATTTGTAACAGATTTTTAGTCATAAATATCACCNGTTCATACATTTCTAAGTCCAGGCTGACAATAAATTAATTAATAGCAACATTGCTGGAAACCCTAGGACTTCCTTTGTGATTTGATCTCCAAATTAGTGGGTTTGCTACGTGGTTTCTTGGTTATCAATCGGTTAATCAATACAATTACTTACTAAAGTAGATTGTCATGTTTTATCTCTGTCGGGCATACTAAGAGTATTTGTAACAGATTTTTAGTCATAAATATCACCTCTCTTATGGAGAGGAGCCTTATGGTTCTTCTTATGTAATGTGCAATATTATGGAAGTAAATCATATTCTGGGGTAAAATAGACCTGATTCAATTGTAGATGAGGGCCTACAGAGTGTATGTCCTCAGAGAATTTCCATAGTTTTTATGAGCTTCATTTTTCCCATCGATAAATTATTGAATATAGAGAGGATTCCATAAAACTATATAATTTAAATAATTTTGTGCAGTGGTACAGAATCTAGCATTTGCATAATAATTATCTTTCCAGCATCCCTGAGAGGTAAGAAAAAAAGGTCAATGATTAAAAGACATTTTATTGAGCAGCTCCTACTCAATTTAACTACTTTGTTCATCCCTTTCTTCAACCATCTGCTGTGGACAAATGATTGGAGGGTACAGAGATCAGTAATGATTCTCAATGGGGAAACATATTCCAGTGGAAGAATCAAACAATTTCAATGCCTTGGGATAAGGCATGTTATGTGCTAGAAGAATGTGCTTGGAGCTTGCTTAGTGTACCCAGGAAAACTTAATGGTGAAGGGCTAGTTAAATATGTTTTTTAAAGAAGAGAAAAAGGATCTTAAAGGTATAAAGGTGGAAGAATGGCACTCTAAGAAAGAGGAGGACATTGTGCCCAGCCAGGACCAGTGGCTTCAATGTGTACGAAGGCCACAACAAAGGGTTCCTGAGGGAGAGGTGGGTAGAAATGAGATGGAAGAGACTGCTAGGGTCTTATAGTAT
>NW_007736602.1:43730-47020 GCF_000696425.1 Galeopterus variegatus
TCTTAATAATATCACGGTCCCTGTACCTGTGATTGGTTTAGGTTGCAGGATTGCATAGGAATGAGTAATGGTGGCTGGAAATATAAGAGCCTGGTTGTTAGCAATTTGAGCAAGTCATTTAATGTCTATATACCTCAGTTTCCTTATCGGTAAAATGGGGAAAATAGTACCTATTTTCTAAAATTGTGGTAAACATTGAATGAGTGTACACAAGTTAAATAACAAACACAGAAATATAAAACCGTCAAGAACTTATATAGTACTATACAAGTTTGATATTATTATTTCCTGGGATGTTTGTAATTGCAATTAAGGAGAGAAGGTAAAAGGGCCCAATTCTCTGGTTCTGGAGCTATTTTCCAAGTGCTGCTGGGGATCTGGTCTGCTTTTCCTGGGGAAGAAACCAGTCTTCAGGAAAAATGACTGAAGGATGATCAGAGAAAGCATTAGAACCAGTCTATAGACAGAAGTAGACTCAAAGGACAGCTAGCTTTCATTTCTACACCCTGAAATCTCTGTGCTGTACTATTTTCCATCTTTTTAAGCTATAAATATTCAGCAACTATTTTGTTTCATGAGTTACTCAATAATCCTTACAACAAACACCTCCTTTCCTTTTTTGGACTAAGAGAGATTGGCTTAAACTAATATTACATGCCACCCAAAGTCTTGCTAATACTCATACAGACACTGTTACATAGATAATGAGAAGATATAGAGGTAGCTCACTGAGAGTATGACAAAATCACAGTCATGTTTTAGAAAATTTCCTCTTGAAGCAGGGAGGCAGGGACTTGAAGAAAGAAGAAAACTACTGCAGTGGTCTGTGTAGGGTGACAAGGGTGCACATATTGCATTTCTAGTCTTCAGGTATTACTAGGGCTGCAGGCATAAGATGTAGGTTGTTCCAGTTTGATCTTCTCCATGAGTCTTTAATTTGGAAGTGAACTTTGTGAGGATATAGACTGAGAATAAAGCATTGATTTCTTTGACATGGTAGCATATCTTATATGCAGCAAAGGGTCTCTAGGACTAGAGGTGGTGAGTAGCATTGCTCAGTTTTCTGCTACAGCAGAAGAGTTGTCTACTTGGGTTTTAATAGTATCTTTAAAGACCAGATTGTGATGGGCATCATTTCTGGAAAATCAGGTTAGATATATTCCTAAGGCCATCTCAGATATTCTGTGAACTTTCAAATATCCCTTAACAGTACCATACAGTGGGTGGTGTGGCAGGAACAGTGGGCCCAAGATTTAGGCAATGAGGAGATACATTATTTGCAAGCATCTAAAATCAATAATGAAATTAACCAAAAATCAGGGTGCTTTTTATCATCATCATGTGTCAGCACTTCTAAATGACCTTAGTAATAAAATAGTACTCCTTCCTAGGGCAGACCATCTCTACAGACTTCCCTCCTCCATGTTATGTCAGTATCCCTTAATGAATCCCTGTAACAAAAAATTGCTAGAGTGGATTCTGTTATCTGCAACTAAGAGCCTTGACCAATAGGAATGGGTGTTAAAAAGTCCTAATTTTCAAGTAATAGTATCAGGGATAGTGATTACATTAACTAGTTGGGAGAAACTGGTTTGGAAAAATGATGATGAATATAGTTCTAGACAAGTTAAATTTGAGATAATTATGACCTACGCAGAGAAATATGTGCATGGAGATTAGGAGAAACATCAATGCTATGCAATTGCTATGGAATTCAGTAGCAGATATTTTTGTAATTGAAACATAATTAATTGTACACATTGTACATATCTGTGGGGTAGAACATTGAATATTAATACCTGTGTGCAATACATGATGCTGAAATAAGGATAATTGGTATATTCATTACACAATGTAATCATTTTTTGTGGCCCTTCACCAATTTCTACTGGGGTTTTAATAGTATCTTTTTGTGGCCCTTCACCAATTTCAATTAACCCTCCTCCTCTTCCCCCTTTCCCAACTCTAATACCCTCAGTTTGTTATCTCTTCTCAAAAGTTCAACAATTTTTTATGATTGTTGCATCTTTCTTTCTATTTATTTGTTTATTTTTTTAGTTCCCAGTTATAAGTGAGGACAAGCAGTATTTCTCTGTCAGTGCCGGGCTTATTTCACTTGACATAGTTTTCTCTAGCTTCATCCAGGTTGCTGCAAATGGCAGAATTTCATTCTTTTTTATGTCACAGTAGTATTCCATTGTGTATGTATACCATATTTTCCTTATCCAGTCATCCCATGATGGACATTTAGTTTGGTTCCAACTCTTGGCTATTGTAAACAGAATTGCAATAAACATGGGAGTGAAGGTTTACCTTCAAAATGATGATTTTCATTCCTTTGCATATATACCCAGCAGTGGGATTGCTGGATCCTATGAAAATTCTATGTGTAGATGTTTGAGAAACATTTATACTATTTTCAATAAAGGCTGTACTAATTTACATTCCCACCAACAGTGTAGGAGTGTTCCCCTCTCTCTGAATCCTTGCTGCGTTTGTTAGTCTCTGTCTTTTTGACACATAGCCAATCTAACTGTGATGAGATATCTCAATGTGGTTTTGATTTGCATTTTCCTGATGCTTAGTTATGTGGAGCATTTTTTCATGTGTCTGTTAGCTATTTTTACATCTTCCTTTAAGATATACCTATTTAGTCTCTTTGCCCATTTTTTAATCAGGTTATTTGTTTTTTCACTGTTAAATTGTTTGAGTTCCTTGTATATTTTGGATATTAATCCCTTGTCAGATGCATAGTTGCAAATATTTTCTCCCATTCCATAGGTTGCCTTTTTGTTTTTTGTTGTTTCTTTTGCCATGTGCAGAAGCTTTTTAGTTTGATATAATCCCATTTGTTTATTTTGTTGTTGTTGCCTGTGGCCATGCAGAAGCTTTTCAGTTTGATATAATCTTATTTGTTTATTTTTTGCTGCTGCTTGTGCTTTTGATGCCTTATTCATAAAGTCTTGTCTGTCCTACTTCTTGAAGTGTTTATGTTTTCTTTTAGGAGTTTTATAGTTTCAGGTCTTATATTTAAGACTTTAATCCATTTTGAGCTGCTTTTGGTATATGACAAGAAGTATGGCTCTAGTTTCAATGTTCTCCACATGGGTATCTAATTTTCCCAGCATTATTTATTGAAAAGGCAATCTTTTCCCCAGTTTATGTTCTTCATTCCTTTGTCAAAATCAGTTGGCTGTTAAGTGTGTAGGTTTTGTATACTGTAACATTCGTCCAAGTGTCTGTTTTCATGACAGTACCATGCTGTATTGGGTACTACAGCTTTGTAGTAT
>NW_007736602.1:47498-50285 GCF_000696425.1 Galeopterus variegatus
GTTTCAGGTCTTATATTTAAGACTTTAATCCATTTTGAGCTGCTTTTGGTATATGACAAGAGGTATGGCTCTAGTTTCATTGTTCTCCACATGGGTATCTAATTTTCCCAGCATCATTTATTGAAAAGACAATCTTTTCCCCAGCATATGTTCTTCATGCCTTTGTCAAAATGAGTTGGCTGTAAGTGTGTAGGTTTTGTATACTGTAACATTGGTCCAAGTGTCTGTTTTCATGACAGTACCATGCTGTATTGGGTACTACAGCTTTGTAGTATAATTTGAAATCAGGTAGCATAGTGCCTCTGGCTTTATTTTTTTGCTCAGGATTGCTTTGGCTACTCGGGGTCTTCTGTTGTTCCTATGAATGTTAGGATTGTTTTATCTATTTCTGTGAAGAATGTCATTGGTATTTTGATGGAGATTGAATTGAATCTGTAGATCACTTTGGGTCATACAGACATTTTCACAATGTTAATTCTTCCAATTCAAGAACATGGAATGTTTTTCCATTGCTTTGTGTCCTCTTTAATTTTCTTCAGCAGTGATTTGCAATTCTCCATGTAGCAATCTTTCACCTCCTTGGTTAAACTTTTTCCTATGTGTTTTATATTTTTTGGTAAAATATTGTAAATAGGCTAGCTTTATTGATTTTTTTTTCTGCTAGTTCATTGTTGGAGTATAAAAACGGTACTTATTTTTGCATGTTGATTTTGTATTCTCCAACTTTACTGAATTCGTTTATCACCTCTAAGAGTTTTCTGGTAGTCTTTAGGTTTTTCTAAAGGTTGATCATCTGAAAGGTTGGATCATCTGTCATCTGAAAATGACGGTTTGACTTTGTCTTCCAACCTGGATGCCCTTTATTTCTTTTTCTTGCCTGATTGTTCTGACTAGTACTTCCAATACTACATTAAATAGGGAAGTTGAGTGTGGGCATCCTTGTCTTGTTACTGTTTTTTTAAGGGAAAAGCTTTCAGTTTCCATTATAATTATAATGTCTCATTTTTCATTTTTGATTTTTGTTATTTGGGTCTTCTGTCTTCTTTTTTTTTTTTTATTTTTCGGTATCCTAGAAAATGATTTGTCTATTTTGTTTACCCTCTTAAAAAAATCAACGTTTTTTAAAAAATTTTTATTTTGTAGTTGATTATTATGGCCCATCACTGAAACCTCCCTCCCTCCTCCCTCTCCCCCCTCCCACCCAAGAATGTCCTTTCCGTTTGCTTGTTGTAACAACTTCAAAAAATTGTAGTTGTTATATCTTCTCCCCTCTTCCCCTCCCCAGTTTTTGTGTGTGTGTGTATGTGAGTGAATTAATTTATTTATTTTTAGCTCCCACCAGTAAGTGAGAACATGTGGTATTTCTTTTCTCTGTTTGACTCATTTCACTTAATATTATTCTCTCTTTTGTATCATTTTTTGGGTCTCTATTTCATGTAGTTCTGCTATGATCTTAATTATTTCTTTCCATCTGCTAATCTGGGATTGGATTGTTTTTGTTTTTTTAGTTATTACAGGTGTAGCATTAGGCTGTTTATTTGAATTCTTTCTATTCTTTTGATTTAAGTATTTATTGTAATAAACTTCCTTCTTAGCACTGCTTTTGCTGTATCCCACAGCTTTTGGTACAATGTGTCTTTATTTCCATTAGTATCTAGAAACTTTTTTTATTTCCTTTTTAATTTCTTCTTGAACCCACAGATTTTTCAGGAGCATGATGTTTAATTTCCATGTGTTTATACAGTATTCAGAGTTTTGGTTGTTATTGATTTCTGGTTTTAATTCTCTGTTGTCTGAGAAGATACTTGAAATGATTTCAATATTTTAAAATGTGTTGAGACTTGATTTGTAACCTAATATGTGGTCTATCCTGGAGAATGTTCCATCTGCTGATAAGAAGAATGTATATTCTTTAGTTGTTAGATGAAGTTATACCTATTTGCCAGGTATAATTGACCTAAAGGATAGTTTAAATCCTGTGTCTGTGTTGATTTGTTTCCTAGATGATTTGTTTTCTAGATGATTTGTTTTCTAGATGCTTTGTCCAATGGTGATATAGAAGTGTTCAGGTCCTCAATTATTATCATATTTGGTTCTGTCTCATTCTTTATGTCTAATAGTGTTTGCTTTATATATCTGAATGCTCCAGTGTGGGTGCATATATTTTTATTATTGTTATATTTTCTTGCTGGGTAGATCTTTTTATCATTATATAGTGGCTTTCTTTGTCTCTTTAAATGATTTTTGATTTAGAGTCTATTTGATCCAACATGTAAATAGTTACTACTATTCTTTTTGCTTTCCATTTGTGTGGCATATTTGTTTTCCATTCACTCACTATTAGTCCGCATGTGTCTTTGCAGGTGAGGTGGGTCTCTTGCAGAAAGCATACAGTTGGGTCTGGCTTTTTAATCCAATCAGTCAGTCTCTGTCTTTAGAGTAGGGAGTTTAATCCATTTATATTTAGGATTGGTATTGTCTTATTCGTGGAGTATTATTGATTTTCAATTGGATGTTTTAAATATCTTTTTGGGAAGTCTGCTGTTAGTCTGATGGGGACTCCCTTATAGGTGACTTGAAGGTTTTCTCTTGCTGTTTTTAAGATTCTCTCTTTGTCTTTGAGTTTTGCCAGTTTGACAATAATGTGTCTCAGAGAGGACCTTTTGAATTGAATCTGTTTGGAGATCTTGGTATCTCCTGGATCTGAAGGTCTTGTCTCACCCTATATGGGAAGTTTTCTGCTATTATTTCATTGAATATTTTTCCAGTGCCTTTTTCTATTTCCTC
>NW_007736602.1:51143-51993 GCF_000696425.1 Galeopterus variegatus
TAGTTCTGGTACATTCTCTTTTAATGTTTGATTTCTTTGCAAATTTTCTCCTTCATATCCTGTATAATTTTTCTCATTTTGTTGTGTCATCATCTGAGTCTTCTTGTATCTCATTGAGTTTCCTAAAGATTGTTGCTCAGATTTCCTTTTCAGTTTTTCAAGGGTTTCCTACTCTGTGGGGTCTGGTACTCAAGAATTATTGTTTTCTGTTGCTGGTGTCATATTTTCTTATTTTTTCATATTTCTAGTATCTCTATGTTGATGTCTGGTCATCTGGTAGAACAGTTGCTGCTTCTATTACTCTTGAGTAGGCTTTAAGGAGACTTCCTCCTGTTGATGTGTTTTATATTGACCATTGGGTAAGGTGTTTTAATATTGGTTCCAGATAGATGCAGTTGTGTAGTCTCCATATGGGAACTTCAGTCATATTCAATGTTGGAGTTGTGCCTCCATGGTCTATGCCATGGGCCCTTTAGTGATTCCTTGCTGAGGTTAGTGACACTGTTTGGGGTCATTGAGTACATGGGCAAGTTCTTGAGTTCTTGGGAGAAGTGCCTGGGTGCCCTATCACTCTTTGGTTGGGGTGGGTGACTGCAGGTGAGCTTTTTGGCACCTTTGCTGGTATCCTGTGATCCTGATGAATGCTCTGAATTTATCTGTAGGTTTTCATCTTAAATGGATAACCCTTCCCTTGGTTAGAAACTTCTCTTGAGTGTCTACCACTCCAGAGTGGGTGATGGGGGCAGTGTTGGCTGAGGAGAATGTTTCTGTTCTCTTTGTGAATATCCCGTGTCTCTGCACTCACCAAAGTTTCTGCCATTTCTTTGATTTATTCCTTCTCCCTTCTTTC
>NW_007736602.1:53447-54197 GCF_000696425.1 Galeopterus variegatus
GTGTCCCTGAACCATTAAATGCAAAGCATAAATACTCAGGATAATTAATGCCTAAATCCAAGGAAGGGAAACTAGCATTTCTGAAGCACCTAGTATGTTCCTGTCAGAGACAACTTTCCCAGTCTGATTTAAGAAATGATAGGTAACACTTCCTGAGCACTTAATATTTGCAAATTTGTGTTGGGAATTTTTCTGTGTTTCATTTGGCAGTCCTTCAACATAGACCCTTCACCTGGAACATTCCTGAGGTATAATCTGCAGTGGCTGAATTATATTCCATTGACTCAATGGATGTTTGTTAGTATAACAACTATTTATCCAGTGCTTACCACTTGCCAGGTACCATTCTAAGTGATTTTATAAATTTTCTCTTTTAATATTAATAAAAAGACCCATGAGATAGGCTTGCTATTATTCCCACTTTACAGATGAGGAAGCTACGACATAGAAGTCAAGTAACTTTCCCATGTCACTTGGCTACAAGTGAGCCATCTTTTGAGACTAAGAGTCTGGCTTAGAGTCTATTCCCTTAACCTCTACTGTCAGCAATGCCTTAAATCTGCTTTTAGCTGCACAGACTCAATGAAACTTGTTTCTTGAGTGATCCTCGACCTTGGACAGAAAAATAAATCAACTCAGCTTTCTTTTATTACTCAGCAAGAGAAAATGTAAAAGTGAATGTTTTATCATTTAATTCTTACCACACCATTTAGGACTATTTTTACACTTTAGAATATTGTAGCACAAAAA
>NW_007736602.1:55885-57831 GCF_000696425.1 Galeopterus variegatus
TCTGGAGAACCCAGAGACACACCTACAGCCCACACTTTGAGTAGCAAGGAGTCTACATCTCTGTTTCCAAACTCTGAAGCAGCAAAAGGCAGTTGTTCTACCCCTAGTGGATGCTACTTTGACCATTTTCCTGAACTCAGATTACTAACCAAGAGGAGCTTGAAACAGAAACAAGGAGCAGCCCTCATCCATCACTCCTGTCACCTCTTAGGTCCATTTGAGCCCTGCTGTGACTTAGGTCTGTTCCCTGATTCCTGGAACCCAACCTCCTTTCTCGTGCCTTTTGCAGGGGATGCATATTGGCAATGAAAAACTTTTACATGCAAAATCTCATGATGAAGTACAATAAACACAGTGCATTCATGAAGTAGCTTGGGCTAAAGCAGGAAGGCCACAGAGCCCAGCCTACTTTCTACCCCCAATCATGTAGTTTGTCCTCAGGGCCTCAGGCTCAGTGGGGTACTATTTGAAAAACAATTCTTTTCCCCTGCTGGCTTTCAGCATAACAGGCTGGAATAATTTTTCACAGCCTCCTAATAGATACCTTGCTTGAAACTGCTGTTTAAGTCAAAACCACCAGTTTCCTCTCAATGAATTGGAAGGTAATGCAGTTTTAATTTTAAGTCCAATTATATCTTGAGAGATAAATGGTACAGGGCAAACCCTTGCTTGGGGCCAAAAGAGAGTGATAAATCATTCACTTATATGATCAGATTGCTTTCAAGCTCCTCTGGGCCTCTCAGAAAACAGAAAAGAATAGTTAAAACCAGCCTCTTCGAAAATAAAATAGAAGGAAAAGTCAGGGTAGATGTTGCCTGTTTCAGTAAGGATATTTAAGTTGTGCTGTGGTTAAATAAAATTTCAGTGGCTTATCACAACTAAAGCTTTGATCTTGTTTATACCTTATGTCAACCCAGCTTGCCCAGGGATCCTGACCCCTGCAGTTATACAAGCACCCACTGTTAAAGAACCCCAATTTGATATACACTTTGAAGTCACCAAAGTGAGGGAAGGAGGTGTGGTGAATAGGGCATGGGGCTTCCATTTATAATTTATGGGCCCATAGTCATGTGGCTAAGGCAGATATTCAAGAGCAATCTTATACCAAGTGCCCAGAAAGGAGAACTTGAAATAATAGAGCAAATAAAGGTCACCAGTGGCTCCAGTGGCTAAGGCAATGCCTTTTTGCCTCTGCCCATGATATTCAAGTAAGCATGATATTCAAGTAATAAGCATTAACTGCCTACTATGTACCATGTTTTGAGAGGCACTTTGGGGTTTAAAATTCTCAACAATGTTGTTGGATAGGTTTAATTTCATACCTTACGTTTGTGATGGCCCAGAGAAGTCCAAGGCTTTTCGTAAGACTGGACAGCTGGTGAATGGAACCAGGATACTCACTGTTCAGTGTTGCATACTGCACATTGGAGATGTCCACAGTACATTAAATAAACCACAGTTTTTAAGGTTGGAAGTGCCATGAGGTTGGGCCAAGAGAGAGAGAAAACAAGGAAATAACCAGGAAGAATGAAAAACAGAACAAAAAAACACCAAAAAACATTTCAGAAGAACGGATTAATCTTAAGTAGCTCATGTGGGTGTATCTGCAGTAATAATAGTAGATGATGACTGAGTTTTTACTGTGTGCCTAAGCTAACAATAGGTGTTTTGCATGTACTACCTTAGTTAATTCTCTATAATCCCATGAAATAAATTCAAATTTTAGTTTTGCCATCAACTAGTGCCATAACCTGTACACATTTGTTAAACTCTTTGAAGTTTTTTTTTCCCTACATATACAATGGGGAATATTCATAATTTCTACATGTTTTATTTTGAGAATGAAATTAAAATTAAGATGTACACAGGGTATTATATCTAAACTACTTTTTTTTTTTTTTGTCTTTTTGTCTTTTTCCGTGTCCGGCAACGGATCGCAACCCTCA
>NW_007736602.1:59043-60338 GCF_000696425.1 Galeopterus variegatus
CAGTCTGTGATATTCTGCTATAGCAGCACAAAATAGACTAAGACAAAATGATTTAGAGGGAGTATTCTCCCGAATCTTCTGCAAGTCCTGCCTTACAATAGAAACTCCCTACATGTAGAGCAAAGAGTTCACGGCCTCCGTACTCAACTTCTTGCTTGCCTGGACAGAGCCTGATCCTACTTGGCAACGTGTATTTCTCTAAACCTTGTTTTCTAAGGTCAGCAACTGCTTTTTGGAGACAGTCCCATTTCTGAGGTGCCTCAGTGTTGTGGCTTAATTCACTTCCATGATGAGAACCTTCCACTACATTTCTTCTGGTGTTAGGGGTGCCCCTCCAAAGTATAGGCAGCCACCTGGTCGTCTTTGTGGAGAGGACCGTGGCAGTCAGAGTGCACCTCCGCTTCAGGGCCTTTTGCAACTTTAGCTTTCGAAAAAGGATTCCCAGATGGGTAGAAAGACAGAAAAGAGCAGGAAAGGAGACAGTCCAGGCCAGTGGGGGAGGAAGAAAGTGGTGGGCAAGGTCTCTGTCAATACCATAGCTCAGGATGAAGGTGACTGCTTCAGAAGAGACAGCGTATGTGGAGGTGGCAGGGAAGACCATAGTGATGAGGGAAACTGGAATGGAAACATGCAGGAAGCAGAAGCAGGGTTGTGATGACCAGAGGAGAGACTCATTCCCACAGAAAAGGGCTTCCTGAAGTGGTGAGTGACTGTTGTCTTGAAGGGTTTCACCACAGATAAATGTGTTCCTACTACCCGGACCAGTGACTACAAAAGAATAGAATATTCAGAAAAGGAGAGAGAATAGAACTTCCGAGGACCTTCCCAGTGAGGGAGGACAATGGGTACTTGATTTCTATTATAAATCACCCAATTTNCTAAACTACTTTTAATATAACTGGTACTAAATAAAGATAGGCAGAAATTATGTGAGCAAGTAAACAGCACAGGCTTTGGGGTAAGATACCCTTAAATCCAAATTCCAGCCTTTTCACTTGGCTGCTTGGGTGAATGACAACTCCTCTGGCTCTCCTGAGTTAGTGAGTCTTTCGTAAATGAGGACAGTAATTATAGTGTGAAAGGACATTGTGAGTAGTGCAGTTGATACTATAGTGTGGAATTTTCTAGAGAATGATGGTACTTAACAAACGCTACTGCCCTTTAATTCCCTTGCTGATTATAGAAGCAGAATGTGAACGTGTTCCCCAAATTCATGTGTTGAAACAATCCCACTGCAACAGTTTTGGGAGTTGGGGCCCCTAATGGGAGGTGTTTAGGTCACGAGGGCTCCACTC
>NW_007736602.1:62061-62418 GCF_000696425.1 Galeopterus variegatus
GCAACAGTTTTGGGAGTTGGGGCCCCTAATGGGAGGTGTTTAGGTCACGAGGGCTCCACTCTCATCAATGGAGTAATGCCACTATAAAAAGGACTTGTGGGTGTGTGTTTTTTCTCTTCTGTTCTTCTGCCATGTGGAGACACAATAAGAACTGTTTGCCCCTTTCTTGCCCTTCCACCTTCTGCCGTGTGAAGACGTAGTAAGAAATCCCTCATCAAATGCTAGCACCATGATACTGGACTTCTCAGCCTCCAGAACTGTTAAGGATATAAATTTCTATTTGTTTATATATCACCCAGTCTGTGATATTCTGCTATAGCAGCACAAAATAGACTAAGACAAAATGATTTAGAGGGA
>NW_007736603.1:0-11450 GCF_000696425.1 Galeopterus variegatus
GTCAGGATGAGAAAAAGAAGTACCACATGTTCTCACTTATTGGTGGGAGCTAAAAAAAAAGAAACAAATTAATTTACCCACAAACACACACACACACACACACAAAAAAAACCGGGNTCCCATTGCCGGTCCCCGGTACGGGCGCGACACTGAGGGTTGCGATCCCGTTACCGGTCAGAAAAAAAAAAAAAAAAGACAAAAAAAAGGGGAAAAAAAATAAAAAAATATAAAAACCTGTAAATTCCACACAAACATAAAAAAAATCTTGCACAATTTCCTGAAGACAATCTTCTAACACTTTTAAAGAATTTCTTGCTATTGCAATCATTTATTCAGAAATAGATACAACTTTAACCTAACAGAAATGCAGTATGTAATTAGAAATACAGGAAATACATTCAGTCTAAAAAACAATACTACTGTACATATAAAATAAGAGATCCAAACTATTTTGTGATTATCATTTTTTCAACAACTGAACTCATCAACACTTTATGTGTGAATCTGGGCTAATTTGTTAACTGTAAATACCTAACGATAATCAGTACTTTATTAGGCTTATGAACATATATATTTGATATGCTAACATTATCTCATGATGAGGATACTAGCTTTTCATAAAACAGAATGGGTGAAGAACAACAGTCTAGAAGTCCATTAACTTAACATAAAGAGAAACAAAAGGCTAAGAAAAAGGAGATATAAAATTTGAAGAATCTCACCAATCTCACCATAATAACATGAGTCATAAATATAAAAATCTGAGACTCCATAGAGAAATGTTATTTTAGGCAGAATGAGAACAATCTCTTATTCAGAGTTTGTGATACAGCATTTAATTTTTTGTCAGAAAATTATTTTATTTTTAAATTGTGACTTTCAGAAGGTTGGGCACTTAAAACAAATCTCCACTAAAAGGAACCAGAGCTTTTTGGAGGAATGAGTGATTCTACAACAGAGTCAGAGAAAATACAAAATTAGTCTGCTACATCTTGGTGCCAGAAAGTAAAAAAATGCTCAAGAAATAAAGGGGATATGTTAAAATAACAGTAATGGACTGACTGAATTAAAAGGAGAATCATGAGTCTGTACTGATAGTAATAAATAAACATATAAATATATAATAAAGGCAGGACAAAGAAAAAGCTCTTCCTTTCGGTAGAATGCCAGCTAATAAATGTAAAAGGAATAAAAGGTAGAGATTAGAAAATTATCATTTTGAACCTATCACAGTATAAATGATTCAGACACAAATGCTAAAACCACTGTGTGAAAGTTTGATGGGGAACAGACAAATTGAGGTAGTCTCAAAATATCTCCTCACGGATTAGTTACTAATTATAAAAGGGAAAAATGGCAGCTTTATAGTGGAGAAACATGGCAGGCACCATCTTAACAAAGTTACTAGAGTTAAGATTCCCAATAGTGAGACAAAGCAACATTATATGCCTCCTTATATGATGCACTGAGAAAGACATAACATTACTTATGAAGCATTCCTGGCAAAAATGCATAAACTGAATCTAACATAAACGGAGGGAAAAAAATCAGACAATTCAAAAGTGAGGAACATTCTACAAAACAGGTGGTCTATACTTTTCAAATACATTAATGTCATAAACAATAAAGGTTTCGGAAATGCCCCAGATTAAAAGAGACTAAAGCAATATGACAACTAAATAAAAAGAAAAACATTCTTTGATGATCATTATTAGGACATAAAATTGCATATTAGCACTGTATCAATGTTAAATTGCCTAAATTTGATAATTCTTCTGAGGTCATGTAAGGGAATGTCTTTGTTCTTAGGATATCCATTAAGTATTTAGGAGTAAATGAGTCATGATGACTTCAACATATTCTCAAATGGTTCAGCAGAATTAACAATAATAATATTATCAATAATAAGTGGGTCATAGAGAGAGTAGTAAAGTGTATGTGGCAAAATGTTAACAACTAGTGAACCTAGAAGAAGGGTATACTGGAGTAAACTCAACTCTTCTTGTAGTTTTTTTGAAAGTTTGAATTTACTTCCAAATCAAAGGTTCTATAAAGGAAAATTAAAAGTGATTCATTACATCCAAGGATATTTACAGACGAGAGAGACAAAGAGAGAAAGACAGAGAGAGTCTGTGTCTGTGTATATTCACATACATACATGCATACACATTTTTTAAAGTAGAAGATCTCAGCTTTTATAATAGGAAAAGAATTTAAAAACTTTTCTTGATAAGCAAGGGATGTGCTTGCTTTGCTATACAAATACTATACCTTGATCATAACTGTGTCTCCTGAAAATCCAGTTCTGCACAGAATATCTTAGGCAAGTTAATTCTAATATCAGATGTTTAAACCGACCTCATCTGAATGAGCTAGCTTGATAAAATATCAAAACCTTCCCTTATAATTAACAATTAAAAAAATATTTACTCTGGATTCCCTCCCCCCAAATTAAAGCAATATATATATTTATATATATAAATATAAATAAATATATATATAAATATATATATTTATAAATATAAATATATATATTTATAAATATAAATATATATAAATATATATATATAAATAAATAAATTCTATAAATATAAATAAATATATATATAAATATATATATTTATAAATATAAATATATATAAATAAATAAATTTTTATTTATTTATTTTTATTTTTTGACCGGTAAGGGGATTGCAACCCTTGGCATAGTGTGGTCTGCACCACGCTCAGCCAGTGAGCGCACCGGCCATCCCTATATAGGATCCGAACCCGTGGCCTCGGTGCTACCAGTGCTGTACTCTCCCAAGGGAGCCACGGGGCTGGTCCAATATTTATATTTTTAATCAAATTCTTAACTATTTCTTCTTGTTATTCCTATATATCCATATATCTATCTACATACATATATACACATACATACATACATAAATATGGCATTTAATGTTTCATCGGTTTGTTAAAATCTATTTACTTAAAATTTACTTAAGTAAAATATTAACTCTTGCTAAAGCTAAAATGGTTTTAGTAACATTAATAAAACTAAAATTTTCCCTCATAATTTTTTAAAATCATGTTATAAAAGTAATACATGTTCATTGCTTAAAATATAAAAAGGGTATGGGAAAGAAAATAAAACTTGAGATGCTACCACCCAGTGATTGAATAGGTTTAATTTCTAGGTTTTGGTTTATTTCTTCTGGTCTTGGTTAGTCTTTATATAGTTGCTTATAAACATGACACTTAATAGATCCATAACCCAAATAAATATACTGTCATGTAGTTTAGAATCATTCCCACTAACAGACAGATATATTTGTCACACATTTTCATTATATAAAATAGATATAATAGGTGATAAATAACCTTGAACATAATTTTTTTGATCAAGGCCAAAGAGTATATTTTTAAAGGCTCTTTGTATGTACTGCAGAATTGATTCCCTGAAAGTTGAAATGTCGTTTTCCTGATGCCAATTGCAGCTGTACACAGTCACATTAAAAAAAAAAAATCAGTTTTACAAGTAAAATTCACATTACTATGTTTTTGTTTGTATTTCCTTACTTACTAATATGGCTGATTTATTTTTTATGCTTGGTGGTCATCTCTATTTCCTTTTTTACAATGGGTGTTCTTTACTTTCTTCTACTGAATGTTAAGTGTTTTTCTCACAGGACCTCTGTGTATATTAATGATATCAACACTGACATAAATATTATTGTCAATTGTTCAACTCTCTTTTTTTTTAGCTACCCTTTTATGTAAGATGCTATGATGGGTAAAAGTTAATTTCTATATAGACCAATACACTGATATTTGCCTCTGGTATATTCCATTGACTTACAGTTAGTCCTCTGCCGTTCTGACATAAAAGATTTACCTATATTTTCTTTGTTTTCCTATTTTTAAAATTTTATATTATCATTTTAAGTCACCTGATATTTATTTTGATTCATGATATAAGGTGAGGGACTAACTAGAATTTATTTCTCAGCTAACTGACACAAACCACTTGAGGAATAATGAATGTGCCTTTATCATGTATTTCCATGTGAATGAATTCTGCTTCAAAGCAGTCTGTTGTTTCACTGCCCCATCCATTTATTCTTGGACCTGTTCTGCAGTTTTAGATAGTATAGAAATGTTTTAATAGAGGATATGACAAATCTTTCCTTACTACTCTGTTTTTAGTTATTTTACATTTTCTTTACAACAGAAATAAAACTTGAGAGAAAAAGTCAAACAAAAGAAAAATGGACAAAAATGTGAATAAGTATTTCCTCCAAAATTAAACACAAACATGAAAACTGCTTATACAAACTAGGAAAATGAGAAATGCAAATTAAAACAGTAAAATAGTGTATTTTACCCATCATATAGCAAAATTAAAAAGTCTAACAATACCAAATATTGGTGAGGATGTGGTGAAATAGTGATTAATCACACACTGCTGCTGGGAGTGTTAATTCCTATAGCTATGCTAGACAGCAATTTGGCAATGTCTGAAAAAATTAAAATTAAAATGTGCCATCGATTCTACTTCTAGGTGTATATCCTAGAAAATCTCTCACAGCACATGTGCATGAGGAATTTATAAGGATGTTCACTGCTGCAATGTTTGTAATTGGGAAAAATTAGAAACAGCAAAAATATCCATTGACACGGGAATAGATAATAATTGATAAACACGTGATAAAAAACTACATAGGAGTTAAAAGAATGAATGAAAGTTTTATATATCCTCATTGATAGATCTAAAAAAATTTATTGAGTGAGAGAATAAAGGTAGAATGAGATGCTATAAACAGAACTCATTCTGTATATAATACATATACATATTAATATAGAAAATATACTTATTTTTATTTATAGATATTTCTAGAATGCAATATAGCAATATCAAGATTGTGGTTCCATTTGGGAGTACCTTGGTAGTGACAGGTACTTCAATTTTCTCCCATATTTTATTACTTCTATTAAAAAAACATCTTGAAGCAAACATATTACATATCAATTCTGGGTACATATTCTGTTCCTCTTTTTTCTTTTTTTTTTTTTTAAACTCCCAAAATGTATATAAGTGCTAAGAGCTAAGACAAGAGCATTTAAAGTCAACAATCCAGAAAAGGGTATTAAAATTCATATCTGAAAGATGTGACTAAAACACCTCTGAGGTGATTCAGTGTTATACAGCAGTTTTCTGACAAGTTTATTCAACTAATTAATCAATTAGGGAACAGATATCCTATAAGATTAAAAACTGTAAAACTTTGATAGGTTACCTGGTTGAGAATATTCTAGGATGCATGCAAGAGTGCTACGAATTAGAGCTGTCCACTGTTTTTGAGTTTCTTCAGTTTTGGCCATTGAAAGTGTCACAATACTTTTAATCCCTTGAAGAGCTGCACTGACTGGTGGAGGAACCTGATTATCTGCAGACTTTACTGCTGTGTCTTTCAATATTCTTGCAATTAGGAACAAAATTGTGGGCAGGATTGTCATACATCCTGAAATAAAAACAAACCAGATTACCTCATAACTAATTCAATTGCAATATTATAGCTGTTTCCATTGCTTATATTTTTGGCAATTAATTGTGGTTTAATATTTATTTTCCTTGCTTTATACAAAATTTGCTGCATTACTATTCAATGTTTGAAAAGAAAATAAAATGCTTTGTTATTTCAAAGAAGACAGAATTGATATTTCTTTTTTTTCCAACTAGCCTTGTTTTTATGACTTCCAGTATTTAACCTATTTAATATTTCACGCCCTTCATAATGAAAATGAGAAATGATGATAGAAAAACAGAAGGGAAATAGTACTATAGACTTGAGAAGCATCTTAATAAGTTGGTGAATCTTACAGCAATTCTAAGACATGTAATCAACTCTCAGTGTACTAAAATCAGCCTAATCAAGCCAGGAAAATGAAAAGACTATTGAGGTAAGCAAAGAAGTGAAAGATTCCTAGATTTTGTAGCTGAAAGAAATCTTAAGGTCATCAAACTCAACCTCCCACTTAATGAAAGAATCCCACCCCCCCCCACCCCCCAGAAAAAGAATCCCTTTACCACTCTCACATGCAGCCTTGCAGCCTCTGCCTGCAAAGCTCCAATGATGGAGAATTCATTATTTTCACATATGTAGTGTAACTCTAGGAGCTAAAAAGATCTTCCTTGTGTTGAGCTAAAATTTAACTATATATCTATGGATACTGTTTTACCCTCCAGATAAAACAGAGGAAAAGCCTACTTTTGTTCTTCAATATCTGCAGACAGCTATTTTCTTTTTCAGCCATAATTTATTTAGATGCTCTTTAGAGTTGGCTGTCACTCTCCTCTGACATTTCTTTCTTTAGTTTGTCAATGTTGCTCAAGAGTGGCAACTACATTAGAAAATAAAGACTTTAGTAATTTCACCTTATGTCTGTCTGCCGACACTCAATGTCTTTCCTCAATCTGTAATTTCATCTCTTGCTTGAAACATATCTGAAAAGAGCACCTTAGAATTTTGGGGTTTTGAATTTTTAATCTTTATAGGCTCCTAAAGGTAAACAAACCCTTAAAAAAGATCAACTTCTCATTTCATACTTGAGATTTCAGAGGAAAATAAGTATAACAGTGCTGAAAATTGAAGGCAAGCTCATTTTTGTCTATTGTAATATAATACATTTCCAAATACTGATCAATACTGTACCAGCAGGTGAACAAAGGGACGGTAAATCAGAGAGTATGGTAACTGTGGATGCCACCAAACGAGCACTTTCTTCTGACAGTCGAGTTTTAGTGGCTATGTGACTTGGAGAGTCTGACATCTTGGTACTGAGGTGTGGCATGTGCCGTACTAAAATGAACATCAACAGCTCCATAGTTGCAAACACAAGAGATTTGCCAGGAATGAGACCACCGCTGTCACCTCCTTCTCCTAATACAGTACAGGACTCTTTTTCCATATCATCTTCATCTTAGGTAAAAGATAATTTGGTGAAATTTCCAGCAAAAAAAATAACAAATAGTATATAAAACAAAACAATAATTATATTTAAGAAATTCTTTCAAAAGGATTTACAAGTAAATGTCTATCTGATGCCACGTCTTTCTCAGTATAATTCTCTGCCTTACTAGAATTAGTTCATTTTTTACTTGGAAAATCTTTATTTATTTCATAATAGAAATAATGCATATGTGAGGTTGAACCAGATGAAACTACACTTTTGAAGGTGAAAAACAGTCAACTATCGGCAATTTCATTTCTAATGAAATTTCCTTTCTAATGAAAGTAAATTTCAGTTTTTCTAAACATGTGATTAAATTTTATTTAAAACTTCCTGGCATTAATATTTTAAAAATTAGTGTACAAATAAGATTTACTTGAAGTTAGTGAAATTTTGAATGCTTACTTAGAGTGTTTCTTTTTTCTTGCAAATAATCCTGAGCAGCTCTTACTATCTGTTGTACAACTCCAGTAACCAACAGCTGGACAGATGATGGATTCCAGGTCAATAAGAGGCGGTGCAAAACACTCAGCAACTCAACACCAATCAGCTATTATAAATTAATACAAATAAATTTAATTAATTGTAATTTCAAAGGACAGATTTATATTATTAAAATCTGAGAAAATACACATGTAAAAATAAAGAAAAACTTGGTAGCTAAAATTTGTTCTCCAATAAAGAATAAGAACATTATAACAATCTTGAGAAATGGTCACATTTTATCCCAACATATTTTCTTTCTTTTTTTTTTTTAACCCCAACATATTTTCAAGCAACAAAAGACTTTATTATTTATATATTTAGATAAGATTTATATTCAAAGATGACCATTCTCTTATTGGGAAGAACTTAGCAACTATGACAAACTTTTACCACCCACTTCGAGCCTCTTTCAATCTTGCACATCAAATCCATCCAATAAACCTGCCTCAAATTTAAAAGAGGAGGAAAAAGTTTAACTGCAACCAAAGCCACCCTTACCTCTTTCCTTAATATCATGAGTCCAGCCTCTTATCTAAGGCTGGTTAATTTTTCTTCATGTGCTCTCTATTCCATTCTATTTGACTTCCCAGGGATTCTTCAAGGACATCAATCATATCTCACATGTCTTCAGCCACTCTTTCTAGTAAAGCTACTCTCCTCAGTGCAAGGAAATTGCTCAAGACTCTCATATCTAAAGCCTGTTCCCCTCACCAAAAGCCTCTCAGATCCTTTTATCCACCCCTGTGTTCTCTTCTGTCCTGCTCCTTCCTTTCCCAGACTAGATGCTTCCACCTCCTTTATCCTTTCATTCACTCCTCCATCTTCTACAAACTGTTTTCTACCCAGCTAAGAAAATCCTCTGTGGGAGGTCACCAGTAACCTCCTCTGTACTCTTTTCTGTCCTTGTTTACTGGATTCTGTTTCTTTTGATACTGCTGTTTACCCTTCTTGAAACTCCTATCTTGTCTTTGATAACTCTCTTCTCTTTTGCTTTTCCTCCTACCTCTCTAGTAGTCTCCACTGCTGATTTATTTCCCTCTTCTCAATCCTTAAATGCTATTTATCATCATGGTTTCAATCTTGGCCTTCTTTTCTTCTTCATTCAGTTTTCCTAGGCTAGCATACTCTTAATTCTCTAGAATCATGAGGAGAGCCTCATAATTTGCCTCTCTTCTCATCCCTTAAAAACCAATCTCTATAAGGTTGATAGAGTACTCCTTCTAAAACATAAAGTTAATCATGTGATTCATTTAAACATTTTTAATGATCCCCGATCATTTTCAGGATAGGGTTCAAACTCCTTTACATGCCATAAATAAATGTGCATGATTTGGTCTTTACCCTGTTGTCCAGCCTTATCTAACCTCTGCATGTTTCATTCACATCAGCCATAGTAAAAGACTGCAGAGCCCATGAACTTTCATGTTACCTTATGCCTCCTAGTCTATGCATTTGTTCTTCTTTCTCAGATAAAAACCCATCCCTCTTGCACTGCCTCACTAATTCATCTTTTTAAAAAAATTTAACCATCTTCTCCTCTAAGAAGCCATCTTTTACTTTCCTATCATAATGGCAGTGCTCCTCCTCTCTACTCTCATTCTACATGTACATACACTAACATAGTACTTATCACACTGTACTTATCTCCTAATCCAGAGGCAGTAAAATAATTTTTGACATCTATAGCCTCAAACTGTGTTTGAAGGACAACAGGCACAGGGTGAAAGTAGTTGGATATAATATGAGTCAGTATACTCTGACAATGTTGAAAATATAGAAAAAAAAATCCATCTAATTTTTCCACTGTAAAGTAATACTTGAATGAATAAAATATTACTAAATCTAAAAATAGCTAGCTGTGTGAGATATTATGTTAAAACCCAAATAACTGAGTTTAAATATAGTAGTCCCTGTTCATTCACAGATTAAACCTTACAGGTGGGACTATTTGAAAAAATCCAGAAGATTCTTTAGAAATTTGTAGTTTAAATGAGGTACAGCTTCAGGCTACAAGGCTGGGTTACAAAAAGAGCGAATCAGTAAGTAAATCTTGTCTTTTTCTTTTTTTTTTTGGCAGCTGGCCAGTATGGGGATCCGAACCCTTGACCTTGGTGTAACAAGGCTGCACTCTAACTGAGCAAAACACACAGCATGTGTTTTGTTTTATTTTTGGTTAGCATCATGTACAAACAATAATTTTGATATGATAAAATTATATCTACTTTATTTTTTATCTGTCGCATTTTGTGAAAAATTACCCCAAATAATATCATGTGGTAGTGGTGTCAAAAGAAATGGTTCTTATCATCATGAAAATTAAAAAATTCCTAATTAAAAAGAATAACAAATGCAGTATAGCTTGTTTCTGTAACATGAATAAAGTCCCCTAAATATTCCATAAAGAAATTAGAAAAAGTAAGGCTAGCTTGTTGGTTCAGTTGGTTAGAGCACAGTATTCTAACAATAAGATCAAGGGATCGGATGCCTCTACAGGCCAGCTGCCAATAAAGAACAAACAAAAAAAAGAAATTAGAAAAAGTAGTTCATTAAACCTTAGATAAGCACTTGTGCTAGCGCAAAAAAATTTCCTTAAATGAGAGATAAACCTTTATCAAACATTCAAAAGTCACATGATTTATTTAATAGCTTTATAATCATTAACTGGAACTGAAGGTATCCTTAAATTTTTAGTTTACTTCACTGTTGATGAACAAATCAAAGAAGGTATAGTGACTATTTCTAGTCTAGTTCTGAGTGGTCATCCAAGATTCAGTAGAGCCAAAATCATGGATACTTATATAAGGTATTAATTCTAATTAATTAATATGATATGTAATATTTATTTCCTATGTGAGAACAGTATCTTAAGGTAAGTATGATTAAAACAAGGCACACAAGGGCCGGCCCGGTGGCGCACTGCTACTATGCGCCGCTTGGGAGCGGGGTGGCACTCCCACTGAGGGTTCGGATCCCACATACAGACCGGCCGCTCACTGGCTGAGCGAGGTGCGGGCGCGACACCGAGGGTTGCGATCCCGTTGCCGGTCCGGTACGGGCGCGACACTGAGGGTTGCGATCCATTGCCAGTCACGAAAAATGACAAAAAAAAAAAAAAAAATCAAGGCACACAATTAATTATCTATTATATAAACACACTGTACCTGATCTTCTGCAATATGGATTCGGGCATAAGGAGAATCTAGCAAGGTATGTAAGGCCTGTAGGCATGCTGTAACGTGTTCAATAGGCTCCTCAGGTCTAGGGGAACAAAGAAACTGTATACTCACACCTGAAATATACAAAATAAAAACATGGGTTTCTCAATATAAAATACATTATATTGCTTTGAAACCATCATTTTCTCTCTATTTTGATTTATTCTTTTAGAGATTACTTTAACATATATTTATTAATGCTTTAAAATAGAGTTCAAAATAGTTTCCAAGCTAGGCAGCCAAACTCAACATAAGATGGTAGCTCTGCAATTAGGTTAATCTTCAAATTAGGTATGCGTGGAAGAAATCCCCATGCCATCAGACTGATTATGAAGACATTCAGTTATTTATTTCTATGACCAAATAATACATTAAATAACTTTATGAACATTATAAAATTGTTTTTCATTAAATGGTTGCCAAACAATTTTTCATACATACAAAGTTTTTTAAATGGCAAGCTATAGAGGCACAATGAATATCATGGGTAACAACTGCTCCTAATCTGTACAAGGCTAAGGTCATTGTTTTAGAAGTTTTTCACATTTTCATTTATGAGATCTACTGATGAATTCTTTTTTTTTTTTTTAATTTTATTTTGTTGATATACAATGTGGTTGGTTATTGTGGCCCATTACCGAAACCTCCCTCCCTCCTCCCTCTCTCCCCTCACACCCAACAATGTCCTTTCTGTATGCTTGTCGTGTCAACTTCAAGGAATTGTAATTGTTATGTCTTCTTCTCCCCCGCCCCCGG
>NW_007736603.1:12408-17090 GCF_000696425.1 Galeopterus variegatus
TATTGTGAATAGAGCTGCAATGAACATTGGAGTATAGGTATTCCTTCGACTTGATGATTTCCATTCCTTTGGATATATTCCCAGCAGTGGGATAGCTGGGTCATATGGTAGATCTATCTGCACCTGTTTGAGGAACCTCCATACCATTTTCCATAGAGGCTGCACCATTTTGCAGTCCCACCAACAATGTATGAGAGTTCCTTTTTCTCCACAACCTCGCCAGCATTTATTGTTCACAGTCTTTTGGATTTTAGCCATCCTAACTGGAGTGAGATGGTATCTCAGTGTAGTTTTGATTTGCATTTCCCGGATGCTGAGTGATGTTGAGCATTTTTTCATATGTCTGTTGGCCATCTGTATATCTTCCTTACAGAAATGCCTACTTAGCTCTTTTGCCCATTTTTTTATTGGGTTGCTTGTTGAATTCTAACGTTACACCTTACCAATTGTGTTCCTTTCCATCCTCAGTAAACATAAGATCACTAAAAGCTTTATTAGAATACATAAACTCTTAAATGATAAAAGAGCAGTCATAAACAAATTATAAATTAGGATTCATTCAAATTTGCTTAAACTTTTTTTTTCATGAGACAATCTCAGTGCCAAGTAAAAAGAATACCTGCTGTTGAATAAAATATAAAACATTTATTTTTCTTGAAAATTATTCGATATTGCTCTGGGAGTAAACATGACAGCTAAAATATTTTAAGAGCAGTTTTTAGTAATTTAATTTATAGATAAAAATTCAATTAACAACTTATAGGATGAGCTGAAAAATCCATTTACTATCCCTTCTCTGAACTGTGCTATACAAAACTTTTCCACAGCATTAGAATGAAAGATATGAATTTTCAGAAGTGACAGATCTTAAAATAGATTGATATGACACACCTACCTAAAATCAGATGCATTCTGTCTTTGTTAATTTCTGGCAAAGATTTAGCATTAGCCGTTGCTCCTGATGCCTGGTTTAAATTGACAGATGTAGAACGTTTTTGTGAACCAGATATTGCTGCTGCTTCTGTGGAATCTGAACATGTAAATCCTGTGCTATTTAACCAAAGTGCCACTGCGTGGAGAATTGGGGCCCAGGAATTCCGATAGTGAAGTCTAGCTGTATCAATAGTCTCAGGAGTATAAAATGCTCCACCTGTAAAACAATCAAAAACATTACATTCTATAATAGGTGTTCACTCATTTATGAACAACTAACTTAAAAATATCTGTTACATATAAAAGAGTAAACTGGTCAAAAAGCTTCTCCTCTTTACAAAGCCACCAAAACTAACCACTTTCCTGCAGCTGCTGAACTAGAATGCCCATCTCTTCCTCATTGATGCTGGATTTCCATCCTTTCCTCTGCTACTATTGATGCCACTAAATATCTGCCACTAAATATCCTTACCTTTCCTACCCTGTTGTCACAGGAATTTACCTAGTCATTGTCAATGGCTCCTAAAACCCTTATCACCTTCTCTTTCCACCATAAACAGGTAACTTTGTCTCTTCTTTCTGTTTGTCTCCTCTTCTGCTATTCCTCCCCATCTCCTGTTTCCACTACCAGTACTGAGGACTTCCTTATCTCTCCTTGCTGTCATGATGGATTAAGAAAGGAAAAAAAAAGGGGAGAACTCCGTTATCGTTATCATTAATATATGGGAAGAGGAATGGATTCTTTGACTAGGGACTAATAATACATTTTCTAAATAGGAAAAATGTTAATGATAATTTCTATATTTATTTCAATAGGAAAACTATAGTACAAACAAACAATTTGCAAAGGTCTTTAGCAACATCATTCATGAATGAGGAATTCATATGAAAATACATACATTGACCACTACGGCAATCTACTTCATCATGAATACGCATAATTATTTGTTACCATAGTTACTTAGGGTATCACTGTAACTCATACAGCTATTACTGTAACAGTACTAACATTTGCTTCAGCTAACAAGAAAAGCTTTATGCTTTATCTTGAATCCACAAATCACATGGAGAACATGCCCTAAATGAGACAATGTCAATTTTAAGTCCACAGAAATTTAAGATATTATTGTTACTGTTGTTGCTAGCCTCTACCAAGTGTTTAATTATTACTTTGAACTCCATAAAAGCAAAACTCCAAATGCAATACTTACCATCTACGGGGAGCTGACTTGCAAATTCAGCTGGTAAAGTCAAAAGTGCATAATCTTTTAATGCTGCCAACCACAGGCGGCTGAGTGTTGGCAGTTCAGGTTGTACCAGTGTTATTAAACTATCTGGTGGTAGTTCATCTATGGTACCATAGTCGTCATCATCATCATCAGTATTTTTAATTGCTCTTTTTGGTTTGGATTCTGCTTCCTTTTTAATATTCATAGCAACCACATACACCTAATAAGATATTCAGGAGGAGAAAATAACGGAGCATAAGATAAGGTAATTGGGTATAGATATTAGAAAGTATACAACTGCATGATTTCCTGATAACCACAAAAGAGTAATTCTGCCTGCTTTGAAGGTGATTTTTTTACTATCTGACTTCTGACTATTCCTGTCACAGCATATTCATTGAGCAGACTTTCTGAGTGTTTTCCGGCTTCCCTTGTTCTACTTTACAAAGCCCCCCTTTTGGCCTTTTTTTTTTGCCAAAGGGTATAACTTCCTGTTTACTGCCTCCACTTTCTTAGACTTATTAGACACAATCAAATGGCATTCAAAGAAGAAAGCTGAGAGGGGGAAGGTGGACAGAAAAGGGATTTCCAAAAATATCCTTCTAAACCCATTCTTACATAGTCCTTACATGATATTTAGCAATCTAGCATTTACAACAGATAGCACTTACAACAATATAATTTTCTGGTTACATATATTATCTGTACCCTTTCTCTCTAGTTCGTGAACCAAAAAGACATATAATAGCAACTTTCCTAAACATAATTGTAAAGATTCTTTTTTGTTGAGTTATACTTGTTTGCTTTCCTTTGTTTTTGAACATATATTTAGGTTTTGGCAACTGGCACATACGAAGCTGAATAACATATTAATGAAAAAGCAAAAAATAAATAAAGGAATGAACAAAAACCAAAAAATTACAATAGGTAAAAATCTTGAGAAAACTGCTTTCCCCTTAGAGAGTGTTATTTCCTTTGTAACTAATGAGGAAGTCTATGTATCTGTATAAGTATACTATTATAAGCTTCTTGATGGGAGGGAGTGTGTCTTATCTCTATTCCTACACTAAGGAGACAGTTACAGCACAGAGAAAGCATACAGTAATTGACTGAGTTCTAAAGTATAAGTATACTATTATAAGCTTCTTGATGGGAGGGAGTGTGTCTTATCTCTATTCCTACACTATGGAGACAGTTACAGCACAGAGAAAGCATACAGTAATTGACTGAGTTCTAAAGTGATAAATTTGGATCTCAAGTTGTAAATATTTCACATTCATATTTTCTAGTGGTTTTAAGCTAGCTTTTCCCCCCTACATTTTTTAGTTATGCTGACATTTTTAAAAAATTTCACAGTAAGCACTATAAGTATATTCAGCCATTCTTCACTCATCAGATCCTTACTAGGTGCTTTTGACTTGCATTTGTTATTGTGCTAGGCCCTGAGGCAACTGAGACAAATAATACATGGCTTTTGCTTTCCATAAACTTATAGACTAATATAATAAGGGAGTGAGAAAAGTTCTCAGAGAAGCAACTTTAAAAATTCGTTTTTAATAATTTACCTTCTCTGCTACACTCCATTCAGTGGCTAGGCACAGTGTCTGGCATCTAATGAACACTTGGCAGTTTGTGTAATGAATGAATCTCGGGAAGCACCAAGGATGGATGGATTTTAACCTTGGGAGTATGAGAAAGGCAAGGCAGAATTTTTGAGAACAAAAGTTAACTTGTTCACAGGTGAAGATGGAAAGGGACACTGCAGCAAGAACAAGAGCATAAAAATAAGAAACTGCATGGCATTTAAGGAAACTGCAATTTTTTAGTATAGACTGAGCACAAGATAGAGGGTGGAAGTACTTGAAGATTTTACTCTGTAGGCAATGGGGAAGGGAAGATGTCATTGCAGGATTTTAAGGTCACATTTTTATATTTTCTCAGCTTTTAATTTTATCTTAATAATTATGCTATAAAAAGTTTAGAAAATAAAAATTTAAAAATGACTCATCACGGGGCTGGCCCGGTGGCGCACTGCTACAGTGCGCCGCTTGGGAGCGCGGTGGCGCTCCCGCCGAGGGTTCAGATCCCACATACAGGCCAGTTCCCGCTCACTGGCTGAGCAAGGTGCGGGCGCGACACCGAGGGGTGTGATCCCGTTGCTGGTCCCAGTCCGGTATGGGCGTGACACTGAGGGTTACGATCCGTTGCCGGACACGAAAAAAAAAAAAAAAAAAAAAAAAAAAAAAAAAAAAAAAAAAAAAGACTCATCACAATTTCCTCATTTTCATAATCTGTCTTTGTAAGTAGTAATTTTGCTCTACATAAAATTTTGTATTTAATTTTATTGATTAACATATTATGAGGTTTTCCCATGTGAATACTAGTCCTCATAAACATTATTGTAATGACTTCACTGGATGTCCCATAATAAATGTAACAATTTCCCAACAGTTAAAATTTTATATTTACTTCTTTTTTTTTTTTTTTTTTTTTTTTTTTTTTTTTTTTTTTTTTTTTTCC
>NW_007736603.1:17136-17350 GCF_000696425.1 Galeopterus variegatus
GGACCGGCAAGGGGATCACACCCCTCGGTGTTGCGCCCGCACCTTGCTCAGCCAGTGAGCGGGAACCGGTCTGTATGTGGGATCCGAACCCTCGGGCGGGAGCGCTGCCGCACTTCCCAAGCGGTGCTCTAATCCAGTGCGCCACCGGGCCGGCCCCTATATTTACTTCTGATGCTTCACTTAGCCTTGGAAATCTTAGAAAAATGAGATTGGG
>NW_007736603.1:17802-18675 GCF_000696425.1 Galeopterus variegatus
CTATTCTTGAGAATAAAGGCCCAGAAATGGAGTTTTGGTCAGTGATTACAAATATTTTTATTGCTCTGTATAGACATTACCAAATGCATTCTAAAAGGGTTCTATATTTTACACTGCTACCTGCAATATATAAGAATATATTTTTTAACTACCTTTTAAGTAAATTTTTAGACTTATTTTTCTTATTAGATATTACACAAGAAAAACAGAAATATCAGAATAAACAAAATGAAGAACATAAAAACCACATGCAAAAGAGATAAAAGAAAAAGAACACAAAAAGATAAAAACCACATGCAATCCTACCACACAGTTACAATACTGTTAAAATTCTAGACATGTATATACATAATCACAGTCTTTTAAACCATAATGTATGCATGTTTATAATTTCTAACCTGATTTTCTAATCACTTAATAACATCACCTTTCAGGATCAAGAAATACATTTCAGTTATTTCCACTTTTTTTTCAGAATAACAAACACTACCACAATAAACATCCTTGTAGCAAAATCTTTGTGCATATCTTTAAATATTCCTTAGGATAACATGATCAACAAATGTACACAGTTTTAGAAAGTGTTTTGAGGGCTGGCTGGTTAACTCAGTTAGAACATGGTGTCATAACACCAAGGTCAAGGGTTTGGATCCCTGTATACTGGCCAGCTGCCAACAAGGAAAAAAAAAGTTTTTGAAGTATATCACCCTTTAGAAAAGTTCTACCAATACTGATATTTAAAAAATCAAATTAATTTAGTTGGGGAGTGTTTTATATTTCTTTTCACCCTATATGTTTCTATGTAGCTTTATTCCTTCCTTGTGAATTGCTGATTCATACAACCTCAGAATATTCATTCTTCTCATCAGCACA
>NW_007736603.1:19739-20065 GCF_000696425.1 Galeopterus variegatus
GGAAATAGGACTGGACACAGACTTCATGAATACGACCCCAAAAGCACGGGCAACCAAAGGAGAAATAAACAAATGGGATTATATCAAACTTCTGCACAGCAAAAGAAACAATTAACAGAGTTAAAAGACAACCAACAGAGTAAGAGAAAATATTTGCAAAATATACATCCGACAAAGGATTAATATCCAGAATATACAAAGAACTCTAACAACTTTACAAGAAAAAAACAAGCAACCCAATCAAAAAATGGGCAAAAGAGCTACATAGGCATTTCTGTAAGGAAGATATACAGATGGCCAACAGACATATGAAAAAATGCTCAACA
>NW_007736603.1:20377-21086 GCF_000696425.1 Galeopterus variegatus
AAATTTGGGAAAGAGGTCTGGGTGGAAATGTAGATTTAGAATCTTTAATATACAAGTAAAAACTATAGGCTATGGGTGCAGATGAAGCTGCCCATAAAGTATGAAGAGTTAGAAAAGGGATTTTATCCCAACATTTAAAGAGGAGGCAGGCAAAGGGAAGCCAGCTGAGAGTGACACTGAGAAAGAACAATGAAAAGTATCCAGTGATTTGGATAATTAAATTATTAGTGNGGGGGGGGGGGGGAGAAGAAGACATAACAACTACAGTTCCTTGTAGTTGATATGACAAGCAAACAGAAAGGACATTGTTGGGTGTGAGGGGGGAGAGGGAGGAGGGGGGGAGGTTTCGGTAATGGGCCACAATAATCAACCACATTGTATATCAACAAAATAAAATTTTAAATAAGAAATATACATTTTGGAATGATTATTCTGAGAATCTGTGTAGGAATAGCTGGGGGGAACATACGACTAACGGTAGCAAAAACAAAAGTGGGATGCCATTGTATAGATGGTGACATGATGAAGACTCAAACTAAGGCAGTGGGATAGAAGGGAATCATTTATTTATAGGTACAGAAAAGGTATACAAGATTTATTGCTATGTTTTTTTTAAAAAGTTATGTTAAATAGGATTCCATTTTTATCATGAATAAATAGATATAGATACATACATATGCACATATTATATAGACATATAGACATATAT
>NW_007736603.1:21633-25546 GCF_000696425.1 Galeopterus variegatus
ATATATATATATATATATATACACATATTCATAGTGATATATACCAAAATATTAACATTAGTTTTCTTTGAGTGGTAATATCATAGATGAGTTTTATTCTCATTTTTATACTTTTTCTTTACATTCTGAGTTTGTATGGTGAGTACAGATATTTCATCATCAGAACAAAATTATTTTCAAAGATATTAATTAAGTAAAATAACTAGGAATTAGTTACTTATTAGATGTAAGATAAGAGGGTTTGAGGAAGAAATAGTTAAGACTAATACCCAGGTTAAGACTGAAAACAGAAGGTAGGAGCATTTATTAGAATAAGGGGGGAAAAGAAGAATGAGAAAACAGACAGTCTTATTTAGATATGTTGGGTATGTGATACCTATATAGGTCATCCAAGTATAGATGTGTAATAAACAACTAAAAATATGGGATCGAAATTTGGGAAAGAGGTCTGGGTGGAAATGTAGATTTAGAATCTTTAATATACAAGTAAAAGCTATAGGCTATGGGTGCAGATGAAGCTGCCCATAAAGTATGAAGAGTAAGAAAAGGGACAAGAAAAATACCAACATTTAAAGAGGAGGCAGGCAAAGGGAAGCCAGCAAGTGACACTGAGAAAGAACAATGAAAAGTATCCAGTGATTTGGATAATTAAATTATTAGTGACTTTACTAGGAATAATCTTAACAGAATGGTGAGAGTAAACCCAGATTGTGGAGGATTGAGAAATGAGTGACTGAATAGTTGAGGAAGTAAAGATAGTGAAACCTCTTTAATAAATTGAGATGTGAAGAGGAGAAAGAGAAAGCAGTAAATAGAAAGGGATGCTGAGTCAGGGAAGAATACAGACAAAGAGGAAGAGCATGTGGAGGAAGTTGTTGAAGATACAGAAGGAGGGAAAACTAACAGTACTGAGCTCTGAACAGACTCCGCCTCATATTCATGCCTAACTAACATCTACTCTGATCCTCCATGTTTCAGTTTAAATGTCATTTTCTCCAGAAGCCTACTTTGAGCCTCCAGCCTATTATAAATGCCTCTGCTCCGTGTGTCAAAACATTCTGTATTTCTCCTGTGATAATAATTTTTAAATTTTGTTTCAGCTACTTATTTACTAGTTTGTGCTGCTCAGTAAATGTAGTACATCTGTCTTGTGCACCACTATATTCTCAACTGTTAACCTGGCATGGAGCTGATGCTCAGTAACACAGTTGAATGAATCAGAGAGTGGAAGGTAAGGGAATAAGAAAAGTTAGTCTTAGATTAGAGGAAAATTTTAAAATGATAATAATTATTATGTTAATAACAGTAAGTAACATTCATTGTGAATCTATAATGTCACAGGGACTATGCGAAGTCCTTTACATCAATTATCTCACTTAATTCACACCATAATCCTATAAAATGTGTACAGTTATCATCCATACTTTAAGGATGAGAAAACAGGCTCTCAACAGGCAGTTAAATAAATTATCCAATGTCACACAGGTAAAAGGATAGTTATCAATTCACATAAACCTAAAACTCTGATGGCAAAAATCTGAGGAGTTAGAAAACTAACATAATCAATTTTCTAAGTGAAATGTAGGAGCAAAGACAGGTCTTGAGTAGTGAAATCTAGAATATGCTTGGTATTTGAGGAGAATGATGAATGAAAGAAAGCTAAGCAGTAAAAAGAACCCCTATAAACATTAAAGACCAAGATTGAGGTGCAAATCACTAAATTATAGTACCAAATTAACCAAAAATAAGAAAAAAATTCCAAAGAAAAATGTTCATTTTAGTTCCATGATTTAATTTTTTTAGAACAATTATTTATCTTGTGATCTAATTTTTTAAAAACAATTATTTATCTTCTACTCAGTGCTAGGCACAATGCTTGGCCCTTTTATATATACTGACTTAGAAGAAGAAATTATTTCCATTTTGTAATAAGAAGATAGTATGAAAAACTCCGAGAGACCAAATCACTTGACCAAAGTTACACAGATGGTGACTCTGTGTATTGTAGAGACAGAACTTGTTCTAGGGACCCTAACTCAACATTTAATGCTTTTTATACTGACCTATGCCAAGCTTCCTTGTAGGAGAATCAACCACATTATACAAGTGAGCAGAGAACTAGCTTACTGACAAATGATCTAATGATCATCAAAATTTGTGATGGCCTCTACATTTGGGAAAATTAAATAATGGGGTTAGAGAATTAAGGGCAATTTTGAGGTTTTATTAACTAATAAAAATCACTAAATCAGCTGGAATATAATTTTCACAGACAAGACAAGTAGGAGTAGGTTTCAGTTAAAATTTAGATATGTGGGCGGAGGGGTCAAGTCCCGGCTCCATGCCCCAGCCCCCAGGCAGAGCCTCGAGGTGCTGGCGGTGTGCCTGGTTGTGGGCGGGGCGTGGAGCCGGGGACTGGACCCCCCTAAGACCACATACACCACCATCACCAAGGAGCATGCCAAAAACATCACCTCCGTGTGGGTGGCCCACCACAGCCACCACAGTAACCACAGCTGCTGTAAAAGTGGCTAGACGTCACAACCACCACACAAATCGTCTGCCAGCTACTGGAGTGCACTGACACAAGGAGAGTAACCAGCAGAGACCAAAGAAAAGAATAGGATGTCTCTTTCCCCAAGGCCCATTCCAGAGTGACAGAAGAAGCATCTGCTCTATGATAATATTGGGGGACCTGAACACACCTTTCAGCATTGGACAGATCATCTAGGAAACAAATCAGCAGAGTAACCATTACTGTTTCAGAGGAAGAGAAGGAATCTAGGGTTATCAGTGGTGGAAAGGGGGAGTAAGAGGGGATAGGGAGAGACTGTACAAGGGACATAAAGAATAAGTACAATTTATAACAATATATATGCTAGTAATATTGATTTGATCAACATATGTCAACACAGAACCCCCCAAAATATGTATAATCAATTATGATTCAATTAAAAAAAATTAGGTATGTGGAAATTAACAAATTAATTTTTATTAATTTCAAAGCAAGATAACACAAGGTAGTTATAGTATCTTTTTCTTATACTACTTTCCATCTAAAATTAGAGATTTCCATTAATTTGAGAAAAACTAAAATTTTACCAACAAGAACAATCATTTTATTAATTATTTTAGACAAGTAAAATAATTTACTTTTCTAAACCCCAAATGCCAACAGGATAAAATAAAGGAACCCTTAGGGATACCCGAATTGAAAGACATCTTGATCTACAGTCTAAAAATCAGAGAGAAAACTAATTTCCATGATATCTTATTGAGCTCTACATTTTTCCATTTTTTTCTTCTGTGAAAGAAAAAAAGCAAAAAACCCCAACAAACCTCCAGAGGTCTTTTATCTAAACTATATCACCTGGCTACTGCATATCTGCAGTCAGCAATTGCCTATTCAGTGGTCGTAGGCTACTGATACCACTGATATAGGGAAGAGAGATACTGAGCTGGTAGAGGAAGGAATTAGTCACTTGAAACATCAGAGGGCAGATGATAAGAATTCAAAAGGAAATGGCAGAAGGAATTTAGAGAAGTGAATTTAAAACAATATAATTATATTTTTTAAAAGTGGCTGTGGGAATGAAAGGAGTAAATCCAGCTGTTAAAAACACAAAACCAAACCCCTGCAGCCTTGATGTCAAGGTAGCAAGTCTCCTCAAATTTAATCAAGTAAAAGATTCTTGGCATAAAATATTTTCTATTATTTATACTTTTGGGTATTCCCTGCCGAATTTCCCAATATTAAGTAGCAAAAGCCCTTGCTCAACATGGAGTTTTTTAAAAAACTGATTAATAGATTTTTAAAAAGCATTCCATACCAAGGGTCAGTTTTTTTTTTCCTTTTTTTCCTTTTTTTGTCTTTTTTCGTGTCCGGCAACGGATCGCAACCCTCAGTGTCACG
>NW_007736603.1:26663-28027 GCF_000696425.1 Galeopterus variegatus
CAAGTATAGATTTTATTGTATTCCTATGTGGAAAACAAAACAATATTTACTATTTACTTATATTTCTATTGTCTAATTCAACAAAAATTTTACAGATAGAATTTTCCATCCAAAGAAGTTCAGTCTCAATAACTCTTCAACAGGATTTCTGCTTACCACAGGCAAAAGAGTATGCTAGCTGGTATGGCAGAGATTTAAAAAATAAAGGAAAGAAACCCAGTCCCTATCCCCAAGTAAGAAAACACAGATTGAATGAACACATGGGAATGTTTTATGACTGTGATACTACACTTAAAAAAAAAAACACAAGGAAGAGATTAATTCTAGCAGGTGAAATGGGAACATTTAGGTATCAGGAAAGTTTGTGTGTACAGACATAGGGGAGTTACATGAGGAAGAAATGCTACTGGGAAAGTTAAATGAGATCAAATTATGGTAAAATTTAAAATTCCATGTGAATTGAATTCATTCTTGGGCAATCGTGAGTTTCCATGGCTTCTGAATAGGGGGATGATATGATTCGAATTGTGCTTTAGGAAAATTGCTCCAGTACTTATGTACAGGAAGGGATGTGTATAGATAGTAAGCAATATGTTCAGTTGTGTCTATTACAATACTGAACAGAGATGATCTGGATCAAACTGGGAATGAAATGAAAAAGGAGAGGCATCTGAGAGGGACTAACAGGTAGAAATCACAGGATTTGGAAATCAATTAGATATTTTTAGGGAATCGGGGCAGGGAGATGAAAAAAGAGTGAGAAATCAGAGATTNGGAGCGCCACCGCGCTCTCAAGCGGCGCACTGTAGCAGTGCGCCACCGGGCCGGCCCCAAGGGTCAGTTTTTAAAAAACAAAAATCAAACAAAAACTTTTTTACCAACAGGAATGGTGGAATATTTTCTCATGGATGGACAAATGGTTCAAAAACAACAGGTCATGGTTACCTCTGCCCAAGCTTTGAGAACAGCCAGTTTTTCCATGGTTGTGGCACTCTCTCGGTACAGTTGGCTAGAAGATCCTTTTCCAGCCTGAACCTTGTCCAGAGAAGAAACAAGAAGATTGTGTACTCGACGGAGATCATTAAGATCACTGACAACTCCACTTCCAATCCACGTACTACATACCTACCCAAAGAAAATTTTAAAATTTTGTGTAAAAAAAAAAATTAACATCATATATTAGAGAAGGCAGTAAACATAATTTTCTTTTTTGATGGAAAAACACAAAACAAAATCAAAGAATAAAACAAAACAAACAACCCAGTGCTATGATTTAGTAGTATTCTTTATAACAAGTCAACAGCAAGTATAGATTTTATTGTATTCCTATGTGGAAAACAAAACAATATTTACTATTTACTTAT
>NW_007736603.1:29195-51852 GCF_000696425.1 Galeopterus variegatus
AATATAGGAAAATAGTAAACTTTAGTGAAGATGAGACATTAGAGAGCATGCTTTTGATTTCAAACATTTTTACAAGCTGAGTTTACGGTGCCACTAAGAGACTTGTGGAAAGATATTCAACAGGCAGTTGGAAATCTGGGTCTGGATTTCAGGGTAAATACATAAACCTGGGAATCCCCACTGAAAGGCGATAACTAAAGTAATTTAATTAGGTAAATTTGGTCAAGGGCAGGTTAAAAAAAAAAAGCCTTAAAGCTAGACCACAGGAAAATAGTTACACTTACGGGACAAGTAGAATAAGAATAAACAAAGAAAGAAATTAGAAAGCAAACAGCAGAAAAACAAAAGGAAAATCAGGCAAGTGCAGTGAAAATGAAGCCAAAGGAAGAATGTCGAGAAGGAAGGGATGGTCTAATAGTGCCAACTTTATTAATAATAATTACAAGTCCTCACTTTCTTATTTGAAGTCATTGGGCCAATATGTGTTTCACAATTCACCACTTTTGAGTAAAAGGTAATATAAGTTACATGAACCTCATTAAGGAATACACTTAGCAAGATGTATTGCAGCACCCCAAAATTAACACATAGACATTTCTGCAATGAAATGAATTACGAATCACCTAAGAGAGATCCATCAATACTATAGTCTCTCAGTTTCATGTCAGGGCCAAACGAGTACAGTCAGCTCAAGTTTTGCTACCAAATAAATTGTGAAAAAGCTTTTGGTTTTCAGAGCATTTGTATCTCAAATCATGGTAAATGGACTGTGTTCCCATATTTAAAACTTCTTAAAACTTGAGAATAAATATTTATTTAAAGTATTTTCTTCTCTTAAAATCTTATTTTCAAACACTTCAAAACTAAATTTAATAAAATTAATACAGACACTTTTAACTGATTGTTATCAAACAATTAAGGACATACTGATAACAAAATAAAATACCAGTCAAAACAATGCTGAAAATATAATGAAATTTAAAGTGAAAAGAGTTTAAATATGAGTACAAAAACAAAATGTTGTTATTCTAAAGGAAACTAAACATATTGGAGAGATTTGATAAATATTTCTGTGAAATTTGATAGAAATATAACTAAAAGTTGGGAAAAACTGTAAAGATTGAGCATTTGCCACTAAGTTTTCTTTGCAAAAATCTAAGTACTTCTCCACAATTTCAGTTTCACAAGAACCTGAAACTGGAAATTGCGGATAATGCATTATTGAGTTTGGCTTATGAAGAAAGATAAAGCAGCACTGAATCAGCAAAATCACATTCAGAGTAAAGACCTTGTGCTGCTAATCAAAAGTGAATGAATATGCATTCAGAAATTTTAAGCTGAAATGAAATAATTAAGGTATGTGTTATGTTTATAATTCAGACCCTGCTTTAAATGATTTTTTATTAACTCACTGGTTATTGTCCTCAACTGTGTAACATTTGAGGGTCTCTCCTGCAGTATCTGAGAATTACCCTGATTTTAAGGTTTCTTAACACAACATTTATTCTAACAAACAAGCTGAATGCCACGTAAGCTAACTCTTTGTTTTCCCTTAAGGAAATAAACTTGCAACCCACTGCTCCACTTGTTTCAAAACTAGGTTTCCTCCCAGCAATAGAAGAATTGTAAGCCTGTCACTAGAAAAGAAGAAACCTCTTATAGAAAAAGCAGTTGGGGCAACAAAAGAAATAAGAAGTTTCAGAAAATTAAATAACAGTAAATTTTCATATTACTTATTTACACGATTAAATTCTAATAGCCTTCTCTTATAGAAAAAGCAGTTGGGGCAACAAAAGAAATAAGAAGTTTCGGAAAATTAAATAACAGTAAATTTTCATATTACTTATTTACACGATTAAATTCTAATAGCCTTGGCTTTTCTAATCATCATGAGCTTTGTAGGAGGTTTTGTCTGCTTAAATACTATGCTCTGAAACATCACCATAAAATAATTATTTACACATGACTGTGATTGTTGATATTTGTGTGTATCCCAAACCAAATTACCTACTCTAACTCAAAGTTTTGAACTATGATCAAGAGACTAATCTCTTACAAACGGTACAAACAATATTTCTTCTTCTCTCTCTGGTCTGCTGTTAGTGGAAGGAGTTAATTTCTCTGAAGGTCACCACTAAAGCAGCAGGCCTCAGAGAAATAAATCGTAACAATGGAAGGAAGAGGCAAACCCATTCAGCCACAGAGAGAACAAAATCAGAATTTGAAACCTATCATTGCAAAGAGCAGAATCTTCTCTGCACAGAAATCACATGAAGCTTAGTCATGGATTCTAAGCAAAAATAATGAACCACAACACTGCTTATACTCCAGAAAACTGGGAAGGGAAGCATTGCTTCTCTTCTATCCTTAGGTAAGCAGATAAAGAATGTGATCTTCTGAAAGACATCCTTTTTCAGGATGAGGCATATGAAAAAGAGGAACTACTTAGAAGGTGTAGGAACATATGTGTTTTTGGTGGTTTTGTGGCGCTACAGATACAATAACATGAAAATAATCCCCTGGGATTAATTTTGCAATGAAATGTCCATATTGTGAAATTCTCTTTAGGATAATTTAATACCCAGAAACTTGTAGAACTTTCTAAACCTGTAGTCAAAAAATGTTTACTGCCTAATTATCATTACTATATACTCTTTAATTATTATAGATTTTGATCTCTTACTTTTATTTTAGTCTCTCTTATGATTTTCATATGTCTCTTGACTTCTGAATAATGTAAGAGCTATGTATCCCAAAGGCATGTTTTCAGCTATAACAAAAAAAGGGATGTGATTAGCAATTACTATTTCATCACTATTCATCACCAGAATAAAAAGGAAACTGCCACTGTTGTATTTCCAGATAAAAATATTATTTGATTTTTCGCTCTTCTTTCTTGGAACTGAAATTCTAAGATATCTATGAATTTATAGAAAACAACTATAGAAAACCCTATTTTTCCTCATACCTGGCAAGCTTTTGCTATTATATCTGATGGTGTATCTTGTGAAAATGCTGGTCTCAGAGCAGCTCCCACCTAAAAAAATGAACACAGGATTTTATTTTTAAAAGATAACTAGTAAACATAAAGCCTCTTGTGACTTTGGAGATGAAAACACAAAACATACCTTTGTTCCTTTCCTTTTTATCACGTCTCCCTTTTCTCTTTTCAGTTACAATAAACTCCACCATACCATTTTTCTTTTGCTTTCCAGGAAGTTATCATTATCAAATCTATATGAGTGCTATTTCAAATAAGCAATTAATCTTGTTTCTTTTTCCTTTGTTTTTGTTTAATAGTAAATAGGATTTTCTGACAAAGTCAAATTACCAGAGATAACAAAAACTGCTATTTTGGAGTTTTGGGGTTTTTTTCCTGTCTGTATCTTTCTAAACATATTTCTCACAGTATTTACCTCATGGGTAAATTTCACATAACTGGTTCAATTTCATTAAATAACTGATTAGTAGTAAAAAGTCACACAATCACTAAAAGACCTCAGAGATCATTTCACCTGAAAAAGAGATGCTTTAAAAGGTTGCTCAAAAATATTAATTAATATATTGTTTTTATATTAATATGTTAAGAAATATGAGCTTTAGTTTTAAATAAGTCAACATCAGTCATGGATTCTTAGATTAGTAGATTTAATATGTATAAGCTGAATAAAGGAATTAGATGTAGTCACCTCCTAAACTGAGATTTCTTCCTTACAACACAGATCCAGTAAATAAGGCTTTTCAACAGTAGTTTAGAAATAGATCAAGAGTCTCTCTCGGTGACTAAAGACAGATGGCAACTAATCACAAAATGTTAGCTAGTTTTAGATCCTGTACTAGAGGAGAAAGAATACTTTAGAAGAGGTTATTGGGTCAAGTGATGAAACTGGAATATGAAAGACTATATAATAGTATATCAATGTTGAATTTGCTGAAATTGATAACTATTCTGTGGGTATATAAAACAATTTGTAATTCTTTTAGAACAGGGGTGGGCAGACTTTTTCTTGTCCTTTGGAAATACAGTCTAAAGTGTTCAAAGGTAAAAAATACACAATTCCGGGCAGACTTTTTCTGACTTTTTCTTGTCCTTTGGAAATACAGTCTAAAGTGTTCAAAGGTAAAAAATACACAATTCAAGGGCCAGCCCGTGGCTCACTTGGGAGAGTGTGGTGCTGAAAACACCAAGGCCACGGGTTTGGATCCCTATATAGGGATGGCCGGTTAGCTCACTTGGGAGAGTGTGGTGCTGACAACACCAAGTCAAGGGTTAAGATTCCCTTACTGGTCATCCTTATAAAAAAAAAAAAAAAAAAAGTACATGATCTAAATAATTTACTTTTAAATGGCTTAGGAAAAAATTGTGTGTGTGTGTGTGTACTGAGAGGGAGAGGGGGAGGGGTGAAAAGAGAGAATCTACGTTAAAGCAAATGAGGCAAAATTAACAATTGGCAGATATGAATAAAGAGTATAACATAGTTTTTTGTATTGTTCTTGCAACTATTCTGTAAATTTGAAATTATCTCTAAATACAAAAAATTTTGTAAAAGACCCTTGTTCTGGGTATTTGGGAGTAAACAATTGTACATATGTTTTCTATAGCCAGTTGGGCAAGAAGCTATAATTTCATCACCTGTACTTATGATGGAAAAACAGTGGATTGTACAATAATCATATTTTTCATTTTGTGCATGTTTGAGCACAGCTTTTAAATAAGGTATGGTGTATCGAGAGCCAAGATTATGGTATATTCACAGTAAAAAAAAAATTTGTTCTTTCTTTGATAACAATTTTTTTCTCCCTTCACATAACTCCTCACTACTAGGATTAGTTTACTGCACCTCATTTGAAGAACATAAGTAAAGATATAGAATCTCAGGAGAATCAAGTATATCTCTGCTTAGAATGAAATAAAAAAAATTTTTGAATGTATCTAATTCTTCCAGTAATACTTTTAACTGCTGTTATGAAGAGTTAATTTATCCTACAGTACAAGTATATCTCTGCTTAGAATGAAATAAAAAAAATTTTTGAACGTATCTAATTCTTCCAGTAATACTTTTAACTGCTGTTATGAAGAGTTAATTTATCCTACAGTATACAAAGGGCAATTGTTTTTTATTTCTAAAATGCTCATCAAGCCTTGGGCTTATAAAAATAATGGCAGCAAATCCACAACATTCTTTTGAATGTTCCTTTAATCTTTTAAATGGTCCGGTTAAATATCTAAACACAAAACTGCTAGGCTTTAATTTCTATTCTAGTTTTATCACTACTATGCTATCACAACTTAAAAATAGTGACAACAACTTGACACTATTATTTCTTCAACTGTGGGTTGACTGAAACTATGTAACAAACAATAGAAGTAAAGATATATACTCTATGTGAAAAAATAGATTGTAGTTCCAAATATATTCCTCCAGAGAGTACTGACTCCTTTAATGGTCCCATAAGAGCAATTATAAGTTTCTAGCTAAATAGAAAATCTCACATTAGCTTGATACTGCTCCAGGATCACATGACCTGGAAATTCTGGCTCAGGCACAGATGCAAACTTCTTGATAATATCTTCAAGTGCCTGGAGCCCAGCCATCCTCAGCTGGTTGCTATGATCAGTTGCAGCCATGAATGCCATGCGAATCAGGTCAGAGAGATGAAGGACCAAGAGGTCATCTAAAAATGAAAATAGAATGCAAAAAGGATAACTTTTCCAAAAATAAGTGTAACAAAATAAAAATATGAAATGAAATAAATTTCTGATAAAAGCACTAATGATCCACATATTTCATATTTAAAAATAACAACGATACTCTTTCAAGAAAAGTTCCATATCAATCTTTCAAGAATCTTTCGAGAACCTTTGTATGCTATTGTAACACAGAGGCCATTATAGGGTATGCAATGACATCTGAAGCAAAATATTTGAATAACACAATTTGTCCAAACGAATTTGTAAATTCTTTTATAACAGGGGTTGGCAAACTTTTTCTTTAAAGGACCAGATAGTAAACATTTTTGGTTTTGCATGCTATAAAACCACTATTGCAACTACTCAACTCTGCTGTTACTAACAGCAGCCACAGGTAACATGCATAGAAATAAGTGTGCTGTGCTTCAATAAAACTGTACTTGCAAAAACATAAAACTGTACTTGCAAAAACAGACTGTGGCTGAATTTAGACTTGCAGGCTGTTGTCTGCCAACCCCTACTTTAGAAAACTCAGATTTGTGTCAGGAAACTTAAATCCACGAAATGAAAAGAAAATGACTTTTATAAGAATAAGATGTGAAAAACGGAAATCTTTTTCCTTTTTGCCATAGAGTAAAAGGTTACAGTGAATCTGCCCTAACAAAGCTTAAAAGCAAGTCTCAGAAGAATTCAAATGATACCAAGTAATTTACCTCCCAGAAAAAAGTCGAACACTACTTAAAGAAATACAGCAAAATCCAACACTAACATCATAAAATTGCAACATCTGGTGCCTAATAAAAAATTACAAGGATGCAAAGAAGTAGAGAAATATGTTTCACAACAAAGAGAGAGAAAAAAAAATTAATGAATAGAAAAAGGTCCAGAAATGAAAGCAATAATAGAATTAGCAGACAGGGACCTATTATAAATAGGCTTCCTATGTTCAAGAAGGAAAAAGAAAGCATGAACATGATGAAGAGAGAAATGAAAGACAGAAAAAACCACAAAGGGAACTTTTAGAGATACAAAATATCTGAAATGAAAAATACACTGATAAGATTAACAGAGGCTGGATACTAATGATGAGTAAATTTAAAAGACATAGCAACAGAAATTATCTAAAGAATTTATCAAGCTCAAGGACTACAAAGTTCTTCAGGAGGGCTGCAAGACTCAAAATCTTTTTGAAGCAGTGGCTATTCTGTGGCTCAGCCTGATCCCCAAACAGCTCCTATTTGAATAAGTTTTCTGTTGTTGTTTTCAAGGTTACAAGATGTGTATCTTCAAATTTTTTCATTTGCCTACCTAAAATTCCAATTTTAGAATCTTTAGTTAAAAAAGAATATCTGTTACTTTGGGGGTGAGAAGCAAGGGGAAAGTGCAAAACATTTGGCTAGAAGCTCCAATGCTTCCTCACCCGAGGAAGGCAAAAACACGCCACCAACAAAAATGAGGTATTGAAATTAGTATATCAAAAAGATATCTGCACTCCCATGTTTACTGCAGCACTATTAACAATAGCCAAGATTTGGAATCAACCTAAGTGTCCATCTAGGGATGAATGGATAAAGAAAACATGGTATACATAAAGAATGGAATACTATTCAGCCATAAAAAGAACAAAATCCTGTCATGGATGAACCTAGAGGACATTATGTTAAGTGAAATAAGCCAGGCACAGAAAGACAAATACCACATGATCTCACTCACACATGGAATCTAAAAAAATTAATCTCACAGAAGCAGACAGTACAACGGTGGTTACCAATGACTGAAGAGTATAAGAGGGTGGGGTAGATGTTGGTCAAAAGATATACAATCACAGTCAGATAGGAGGAAAAAATTCAAGAGATCTATTGTATAGCATGGTGACTACAAGCAGTGACAATATATTATATTCTCGAACTTGCAAAGGTAGTAGATGTTAAGTGTTCTCACCTCAAAAATGATAACTATGTGATGTAAGGCATTTGTTAACTAACTAGATTTAACTACAGTCATACATCACTTAATGACAGAAATACATTCTCAGAAATGCAGTGTTAGATGATTTTTTTCGTTGTGCAAACATCATAGAGTGTACTTAAACAAACCTAGATGGTATAGCCTAAGTGTTAGATGATTTTTTTCGTTGTGCAAACATCATAGAGTGTACTTAAACAAACCTAGATGGTATAGCCTAAGTGTTAGATGATTTTTTTCGTTGTGCAAACATCATAGAGTGTACTTAAACAAACCTAGATGGTATAGCCTAAGTGTTAGATGATTTTTTTCGTTGTGCAAACATCATAGAGTGTACTTAAACCTAGATGGTATAGCCTACTACACACCTAGGCTATATGGTATAGCCATTGTTATCTTATGGGACCACCTTCATATACACAATCTGTCACTGACCAAAATGATGTTCATAACTCTATTCCATAAGTATGAGTATATATACTTCAAACATCATGTTGTACACAATAAATACATGCAATTTTACCTGTCGATTAAAACAATTTTTAAAAAAATTTTTTTAAACTTTACCAATCTGATAAGCAAAAAATAAAAATATGGTAATTTTTATGTTATGTGTATTTTACTGCTATAAAAAAAAGTTGAGAAAGAAAAAATGAGGTATAATAAACTACTGCCAAATTTTGTGAGAAAATTTTCAAGGCAGAAGGAACTGGATTAAAGTGAGCCTACTCATATTATGCTAATTTAAAAGTAAATAAATAAGCCAGACACAGAAAGAAAATACTGCATGTTTTCACTTATTTTTGGGAGCTAATAAAAATAAATAAATATAAAAGTAAAAAAAAAGACCTATTATTCTTCCTGCATTCTCTGTCACCTAGTTCACAAAGTTGAGGACCATATCAGTCTATCAAACCAAAAACCAGGCAATTGTCCCTGGAATGAGAGTTCTGCTTTCCCTAAAAACTGGCGTCCTGTTACTTCTCCACACATCTCTACCTCCAAACTTCCCCAAGTCAAGACCTCTGTTTTTTTTCTAAATTTAAGGACATGAACTCCTTAAAGGGTGGGAATGGGAAGGGGGACTGGGCAGAAACTCCAAAATGGGGAAAAAATTAGGGGGCTGGTAGAGCTTTTTCGTATTCTGGGAGTAGTAATTTCCTGCAGTTAAAGTACAGTAGACAGGAAGATATAGAGATGAGGATGATACAGGAAGTCTGAACAGCACATTTATATACTCTTTCATATATTCTGCCATGACTGTTCAGAATCAGAATGGCAGGCGGTAATACTAGAAAGCGTCCAGCAGAACAAAGCATGCCAGGCACTGGAATTTAGGTGGGGAACTGTACCAGCTCACCGTCCAGCTACAGATGTAAAGTACCCAGTAAACAAAGACAGAGAACATAGGCAATACACCCCCAAACACCAGCACACTATGAGCAAATTCTAAATATGAAGAGCATTCTTTTCTCTCAAGAATATGTAAACAAATAAGCCTATGGGGGGAAAAAAATACAACCAGGGAAAAGAAAGATTCTAAATATTCAGAGAAAGAGCTAACCTCTAAAAACAATTTTCTTTTCTTTCCCCCGACCCAGAATTATCCAATGAAAACAATTTTCTATAAAAACCAGAATAAGGCCGGCCTGGTGGAGCGCTGCTACAGTGCGCTGCTTGGCAGTGCGGTGGTGCTCCCGCCGAGGGTTCGGATCCCACGTACAGACCGACCGCTCACTGGCTGAGCGAGGAGCGGGGGCAACACCGAGGGTTGCGATCCATTGCCAGTCACGAAAAAAGACAAAAAGAAAAAAAAAAAACAGAATAAGATATAGGAGATCATTTGGCATCCTCAATAAATGCAAAAAATCATAGCTGCTATTAAATAAGAACAGAAAATCGTAAAGAGTGAAAAGGATATGATATAATGGAGATGGGAGAAATGCAGAAAAATTAAAAGAAAACTAAAAAGATAAAAGCAGATTTAAGATCCACTATGAAGGCAGGAAAGAGTAAAACACTATCAATGTATATATATATTAAAAAAAAGGTGAGGATCTCTGTGAATAAAGGTAAAAGGACAAGACACAAACAATGAGAAAAAAAAAAGTTAAGGAATACAAAAAAAGGAAAGCCAACCTAAGGATTTTCACTATTCCTTAAATATGGTATGCACACCTACGATTCCATGACTTAGCAAATTCTCTTACTCCAAAGATGTCCATACCATAAAACCTAGAACTTGTGAATATGTTACCTTACATAGCAAAAGGGCCTTTGCAGATGTGATTACGGTTATGGACCCTAAAACAGGATATTATCCTAAATTATTCAGATGGGTGCAGTCTAATCACATGAGCCTTAAACAGCAGAGCACCTTTCCTGGCTGCAGTCAGTGAGAGAGCTGTGACAACCGAAGAAGCATCACAGAGAACTTTAACATTGCTGGCTCTGAAGACAGAGAAACAGAGCCATGAGCCAAGGAATGCAGGTAGCATATAAAAGCTGAGAAAGAAAAGGAAATGGATTCCCCCTAGAGCCTCCAGAAAGGAACAGAGCCCTGCTGACACCTTGATTTCAGCTCGGTGAGACTCATGTTGGACTTCTGACCTAGAGAACTATAAGAAAAACTTGGGTTGTTTTAAACCAACGTTTGTGATCATTTGTTATAGCAGCAATAGAAAACTAATACAACCAGCCTCTTCTACCTGGAAAACTTGTTCTCTGCCTTTAGAACCCAGCTTCAAAATAACCTCTTCTGTGACGTCTTCCCTGGCTCTTCAGGAAATTAATACTATTTTTTTAAAGTTTGCCAAGTACTCTATCACACCACTATTGGGACACAGTATAATTATTTGACTGAAAAGTCTGTCTGTGTCTCCTAGACTAGAAGTTCTTCCAGGGAATGGCCTATGTTTTATTCTTCTTTGTATCCCCCATGTACAGAAGGAAAAGAATTCAGTAAATATTTGTTAAATAATGACATGAATAAAGACACTGTGTTCATGATGTATTGTGCTTTGTTGGTACCCTTATTCAGATTCACATTTATACATGGTGTACAACTGTTTTACTTTTGTTTGTTTTTAAAATATATTTGTGAGCTCTGCTGCTTCTTACACATAACAAAATAACCTTAAAAGCATTTTTAATTTATAGACTTTAATATTGTTAATACATATAGTTTGTCTTCAGATACTTAAAAAATGACAGGGTGATGAAGAGACAACAAAATACAGGATAGGGAGTCTGTTACTCTACCACCTCGCTCAGCTTCTCTGGGTCTCTTCAACTGCAAAATAAAGATATGCGACTGATTTCTTTGTAAATTCCCTGTAATATCTGATCCAGGGGATATGTGGTGTAAAAAGCTTATAAAAGATAAAAAGCAGTGAAGGTTTTCAGTAATAGACAATGTTCACTTTTTCGAAAATGCCTAACAGCATTTCTAAAATCTGACAGTCTGAAATCTGCCATGGAGTTCATGAATTCTGACATTCTCCACAGGTGGGGACTGCAAGCTCATTATATTCACACACCTTAGCATTTTGCCATATTTTTTACAGTAAAGTACTAAAACTAGAACAATGTACTGAGGAAACATAAGTACTGCCATTGTTATCCTTAAGGCAAATGATGAAGACAGATATATCTATTTATCTTCGGACCACCTTCTTCAACTTATCTTCCAAATAGGAATCATAAGATAGTATGGAGAGGGGACAGAAAACTAAGATAAAAGGCAAGAGAACTTACGATAAATGAAAGGCCAGTCTAAAGCATGTTACACAGCAGTAAAATATCTCAAACTTATAAAAATTCTTTGGGGAAACAAAGTACTGGTTTTAAATTTACTTGTAGGGTTTCGTAGTTTAGCAGAACGTGCCATAGCAAGATCAAAGTGAGCCTGGTCTGCATTCTCACATAAATTGATGATTCGACACAGGCAATCAGCAGCAAATACCCGAGTGGCCCAGCGAGGTGCCACAAAGGGCTTTGATTTGTCTTCTTCTCCTAGGGTGGTAAACATGGTATCATCGTCCATCTCATCCTTCTTTTCAGATTCTTCATCTTTTCCACTGCTTAAGGGAGTTGCAGTACTCATATCTATAACAAAAATAGAGACTATTATAACAACCTCACATGTAGGAAAATGATGCTGTAGAAATACCATTAATGTTAGATTTCCAGTTTTAAAAAAAGACAAAATTCTCATTGTCTGGAAAACAGTAAAACTGGCAACTTTTTTTTTTTTTTAAATAACCAAAAACCAAGGAAGGATAACATAAATTACTTTTATGTAAATTACACTTACATATTTCAATAGTTTTACATACTATGTTGTATTACAAAGTAACTTGGGATTTTTATATATGAAAATTTGGTTTGAACTTTCAAAAAATTTTTAAATACATTTTCAAAAAATATAGAAATTTCATTAGTTTGTAATATCATCTATCCTTCAACATTTTTATAGGAATTTATAGATTAAAAATTATAGTACTTTCAAACATTAGCTCAAATTTCTATATATGTATATTTATATATGAGGGTACTTCAAAAAGTTCATGGAAAAATTTGTATTGTCTTTTAAATCTATTTTTCCATGAACTTTTTGGATACACACACACACACACACACACACACCCATATCGATATATCAGAAGGAAAACAATTTTCATTCGGATACACACACACACACACACACACACACACACACACACCCATATCGATATATCAGAAGGAAAACAATTTTCATTATTTTAAGAACATATTTAAATACATACCACTAGAAGCTGCCAGGACATCTTTACAAAGCATTAGCCAATGGGAAAGTTTTTCTACTGCCAGGGATGAAAGCATATGTCCTAAAGTGTCATGAATATCAGAACATAATTTTCGATCTGTCTCTCGGTCTAGCATTCCAAAAAGAAGTCCCTCAAGACCAGTTTCTGTTATATTAACACCTTGGTGCCGAGAATGGATACCACTTCGAGAACCGACCCCAGGTGCAAAAGGACTGACATCTGAAAAGCAATTTTCACAAGTAAACTTGTATGGGATTTTGTTGTATGCTATAGGTAACAATTATGTTAAAGACGAAGTCTGAAATGTAAATTCACAATAGCAACAAAACCAGCTAGCTAGCTATATATACAATTTAACTATGACCTCTAGTTTACATGTATTTAGGATTAAAATTTCATCTGACAGTAGGAGTAAACCCTGATCTTTAAGATGAGATTATTCTGAGAATACTGTAAACAAATCTCTAGGGAATGTGCAATAAATATTTGATTCTAATAAAAAAAAAAGTGTGAGAAAGAGACATACTTCTAAATATATTTAACAAACTGAAAAAAATTGCTGTATTTGTTACAAGCACAAACTGAAATTTATTTGGTCTTATAGTTCAGATTTTTAAAAATCTAAAGCCAGAACACAAACATAAGTGGATTGTATTCTAAAAGTTCATTTTAAAATTGGAAAAATCCTTTCCAAATAATATACAATCAAAAAGTAATATTGTTATGAAATAGTGGTTAAATTTCTTGCTTCATCATATAATCTTTGCATTCTTATGTTTATATAAGAAGTACAACTGGCAACCTTAAGAATGAATACCACGAGGCTCTCTGAAGTCTAGAGCCCTCTGAACCCTGAAAGCAGTGAGATAGAAGGATGCAGGCTGAAAGGTAGCTTATTTTAGTTGAGTCTTTGCAAAGACAGAATAACAAGAGGTTTGCAGAAAATAGCCATAGTGAGTGAAATTCCAAGACAGTAGGAAAAGCCAAAAGAAAAGGTTCTCAGAAAAAAGAACAGCATTAGGAAGAGACACAGCAATATATAATGAATACTTTTCCATATCAGTAATTATACAGTGTAAATTTTATTCTGATTTCTCACTATTTAAGTATGTCAATTATAAGTTTTGTGTTTTGGTTATCATGAGGCTTACAAAAACATGTTATAGTTATAACAAATTATTTTAGACTAACAAAAACTTAACTTTGATATCTGAGAAAAAAAGAAAAACACAAAGCCAACTCTCAGTGAAAATATGGATGGCTACATTGCAAACCAATGAATTAAGAGAACACTGATTAACCACCAAGGACAAATTCCTAAAAGGGGACTGCTAGGTCAAAGGGTATGCACATTTTGAAAACTTTGGGAACATACTACCAAAAAACACTTACAACAAATCTGTATGACTTTACATTTCTACCAGCAGTATACAAAATTCTTCTTTTATTCACCTCTCTTCTAACACTGGTTATAATTATTATTATTAATCTTGATCAGTTTTATAGAAGAAAAATGCTATCTTATGATTGTAGTAACATAATTATTTAAACACTGGTAGTTAAAGATATTTCGTTTATTGGTATTTCTTCTTTGATAAAATACATTCAAGTGCTCTTGTGATTTTTTTGCAGGTACAGAAAAGAGTTAACATAGCAGGCCTGCGACTACCTTAGCAAAGGCCTAATTGCCAGGTTAGCCATTGGCTGGCACCTAGAAATTGGGTTTCTGGAGGTTTCCTACCATTCCCTGATAAAAGTGGCTCACTGTGCCTAAGCAGTGCTAAATATCTGCTTTCCTTTTGAGAGTGTGAACTTTTGGTACATGCTAGGTAGACCATGCCTATGGGACCAGCCTCCAGTAAAAACCCTGGGCACTAAGTTTCTAATACACTTCCCTGGTATACAACATTTCACACATATTGTCGCAACTCATTGCTGGGAATTAAGCACATCTGTGTGACTCCACAGGGAGAGGACTTTTGGAAGCTTGTGCTTTGTTTCCTCTGGACTTCACCATGTACCTTTTCCCTTTGCTTATTATTCTTTCATCACCATAAATCATATCCATTAGTATGCCTATATGCAGAGTCCTTCTAGCGAATCATCAAATCTGGGGGTAGTCTGAGGGACTCCCTACACACTCATTTGTAAAAGCCTTAAAAACATTAAAATATAAATATACACATTAACCAATAAAATTAATAAAATAAATAAATTTTGCAAATATTTTTCCCTGTCTTAGTTTGTCTTTCAATTTTGATTATGGTGACTGACATGTAGAAGTTTTAAAATTGTATATGTATTCTGTAATTACTTTTGGTGCTGTTTCCTCTCCAAAGAGCAACAATGTTTACTGTTAGAATTTTAAAATAAACTTATTTTATATCCTACAATACAGTATGTTTGTTAATACAGCCCTTATCATACTACACTAAAATTGAAGTTATTTTTGAATCTTGCTTCTCAGTATCCAAGCAGGTCACAGAAATTAGAAATCGCTTATAAGTAAAAATTTTTCTCTTAAAAGGGCAAATACCTCTGTCAACTGAACTCTTAAAAAGTTTCCAAACCACCTATCCCTAGAAATCAGAAGACCAGCTATGAATTCAAGTTATACTTAAAACCCTCCAAAGAACAAAGCAAAGATCAACCTTTTGCTACCAAAATATCTACTGACATTTCATAGCTTTTTTTTTTTTTTTTTGGCAGCTGGCTGGTATGGGGAGACATTTCATAGTTTTACTGGCTACTTTGGCCTTATCTTCTAAGAGAAAAAAATTATATCAGAAAAGATTAACTATTCTTCATAAGCTGAAACCTTTCAAGTGCCCCTAAAATATATCATTTCTCTTTTCAGTAGTTTACTAGTGATACAGGGCAATATTCTTAGAGTTATTTGTCCTTTATATAGCTAAAACATCCTCAAGGTATGGCAGAAGTATTCTGATATTAAATGCTATTCATTTTTTTAAGCTGAAAAAGTTTTTAAAAGGTAAAAATGCAAAATAACCAAGAAAACTACACTGAAATTTTTAAAGTGATAATGGTTCTATTTAAAATAATAGGAAACTTGACCGCATTTCAACACAAAAATGCTATTTAATAAATAATACTCATTCGAAATGTAGAAGTATTTAAACAAAAAAGAATATTGATCAATATAATAACTTACTGGCACCACTGCTCTCTTTGTCTCCTGAACTTTTTGCTAGGCTCATGGCATATTCACACACTTCAGCTGCTTCTCTTTGTGCAAGTTGCCGGAGACATGCCACAGCTGCCCGTCGAAGTAACAAATGGGAACTACATAAGTGAACCTGTAAAGCATAACAAGTTAGGCAAATTTTTTTAAAAAGTTATAATACTTTAATCTCACTAGCCTAATAAATATATATTAAAACCTTACTTATGATGAAGCTCTTCATTTAAAAACCTCAGTTGTTTAAAATATAGTCAAATGATGGCCCTTTGGCAAAATAATAATGCCAACAAAATATACAAAAAATATGTTAGTAGCCAAAATAGCTGCCCCAAGATCTGTGCACTAAAACTCATACAATATACTTAGATGAAAATCCAGAAGGATGTTTTGCACTTCTTATTTTACACACGGTCCTACTAAAACCTGACAGATTTTTATCAACAAAATGTTTTATTTACTTCCCTTCCTAAAAATAAAGACATTTTGGAACTTTCAAATACCCCATGATTAGAACGCTTAAATGTGGTCATATCAAATGGGAAGAACAAATGTCTCAGTCTCTTGGAATTTCTGCCTTTTTATCCGTACGATGGGAACAATGTCTACCTGCCTATTATACAGCTGCCATAGAATCAAGTGTAGTAGAATACCATAGAAATTTAATTTAATAACCATTACAGAGAATTGTAGCTAAAAGATTACACTCATCAAATTTTGACTAGCAGAGCTAAAGTGAAAAATAAAACACTTTCCAGTTTACAAAGTGTTTTTAAAAACTCCATTTCAGTGATTCTGAGGTGTACTTTTCCTTTTAACATCTATGATTATAGAGATGCAAAGTACAACTGATGGTATCTTATGGTTCCTGTATTTATCGAAAAGATGATCCTTTCCACACTGAACTGTAGTGGTATCACAGTCATACATATATAACCGTATATGTGTGAATCCAGTTCTGGACATTCTATTGTGTTCCATTTATCTACTTGTCTACACTTGCCATACCACCCTTTCTTTCTTACTGTAGCTGATGGTAATTAAGCTGATAGTACGTATACAGTAAATACTCCCACTCATTGGTCTTTAAAAGCCCTTTGCGTTTGCACATAAAGTTTTTGTCAATTTTTCCAAAAACACCATTCCTCTACTCCTTTTGGCTTCTGTGAACAACACAACCTCTATTTTTCCTTTAATCTCTTCATATTTTTTGCTGACTCCTTTTCTTTTCTAAATTTTAATCTCTCTCCAGTGATCTCAGCTACTCCTATATCTTTATTTGCCATCTAAATGTTTATGCCTCTAAATTTACCTCTCTTTTCTGAGCTTCAGACCCATGTGACTAAATATTCACAAATGTAAAACTTCTCCTCCAGTGTTACCAACCTCAGGCAATTACATTACTATGCTCAAGTCAAAAACCTGGGCCACATTCTTTCCACTTTTCCCTCAAAAAATTCTGTTAATCCTTCCTCCTAAATATCACTCAAATCCATCTATTTTTCTCCATTCCTACTGCTACAACTTAGAGCAAATCATTATCTTCCTCCTCCTAGAACACTATAATTCTTACCCTGCAGAGTCCATTCTTCATGATAATAGCAAGAATGAAATGTAAGAAGTGCAAATCTGATAATATTATTCCCCTGTGGAATACCTTCTAATGGCTTCCTATTGCTTGTAGAATTAAGTCCAAAGTTTTAATATACCTAGGAAGTCTGCACTGATCTGTCACCTGGCTGTCTAGCCTCATCTTGTGTCGCTCTATCATGCACTCCCCTGTGGAATACCTTCTAATGGCTTCCTATTGCTTGTAGAATTAAGTCCAAAGTTTTAATATACCTGGGAAGTCTGCACTGATCTGTCACCTGGCTGTCTAGCCTCATCTTGTGTCGCTCTATCATGCATCTCTCTCTTCTCTCTCAGCCTTAACCACACTAAGTGGTTCCTTAAATGTATCACATTTTTTCCCATTTGAGGGCCTTCCACATATTTCTCCCTCTAACTAAAAACAGATGATATCTATTCCAATATCATGCCCCTCTGCAAACTAACTCCTATTTATCCTGCAAATCACACCTTAAATATCATTTTTTTGGAAAAGCTTTTCTAAATGCCTGCCCATTTGAGGGCCTTCCACATATTTCTCCCTCTAACTAAAAACAGATGATATCTATTCCAATATCATGCCCCTCTGCAAACTAACTCGTATTTATCCTGCAAATCACACCTTAAATATCATTTTTTTGGAAAAGCTTTTCTAAATGCCTGGATTCTGATAGGTCCCCCTTATGCTCTCCTACAGCCCTTTCTAGCACTTATTTGTAAATGACTATTGTCCATTTTCCCTTGTAAACCATGAACTTCACTATGAGAGAAGCTTAATCTTGTCTCATCTACAAATGTATCTCCAGTAATTTGCATGGTATTTGATGTATACATAGCAGGCTATCAGTAAATATTTGCTGAATGAATAAATTAACGACTGTAATGATAACAACAGATCCTTAGAATTTATCAGTCAAGCTTTAGAGAATAGAATTCTGAGCAGGAAAGACTAAAACCGTGATGCATTCTTAGCCAAGAAATAAACAGTTCATCAAAATATTTCTTAAAAGGTAAAAGAGAAAACTAGTAAATTAAATAAATAGTCATAAAACAACTATTGAAAATGAAACTCTAGAATTTACAATCCAGGAAACGTACATTTTTTGTTTTGGCCCATTTTGATCTTTTGAGAAAGAAATTTAGAGCCTCCCTAAATAAATCAATGAATAAAATGCTTTAAACTTACACAAAGGCTAGGAACAAGACTAGATAGATTGACATGTCGTGGTGCAAACATGTGAAGCTGCTGAAGGCAAGATATAGCAGCTGCCTGAACGAGAGAATCCGAATGGTCCTGGGTTATTGCACAACCCACCAAACAAGAGGAACGAATTGTAGAAATTGTTGCTCCATTGCCTAGTTGCAAAATTTTAAAAAATGTAAAATACAATTATTTTAATATTCATAGAAAACTAAATAACCCCTCCCTCCAATTATTATTCTGTTTTGAAAACAAAGTTTGCAAAGTCCATAGTAATGATTTCAAAACACAATTGTATTTGGACGATAATAATGCATCTCTCAGGTCTAGCTAGATTTGTATTTATTCCCTAATAAACTATACTGCCTTTTATAACCATCATTGTTTTACTTGAAAGAGCCAGAAGATTTCTCTTCCTCTGTTCTCTATTAAACCAATATTATCACTTTTGTTATACAATAACTTCAAACCCTGTTTTCCTAATAAGATTAATGGCAATTAATAGAGATAATTAGGAAAAATAAATTGTAATATGATATAGTGTCTATAAAATAATTTCATAATTGCCAAATATAAGTGACTTAAAATTTCTTACTAATGTAATATAATGTGTTTTTATGTACATACACAGACCAAACAAGGAAATCATAGAACCATATAAGACTTAATTCTAGTTTTATATGCATTTCCTTACTATTATCACTTCAGAAAACATTTGGTATACACCTATACCTAATCAAAGGCGCATATTTATTCTCTTTAAATCTCTGTGACATTCACAGGAAGAAATAATTCTCCTCACTTTCCCAAAGAGGACACTGGGTCCAAGAAAGAGCCATGTCTAAATCACATATTTTTCAATTCTTAGCATTCTTCCTCAAGATAATTTTTTTCCTCTTCTTTCTTTTTTTCAATTATCTGTCCAAATGAAGGCAATAAAGCATAGGGATTAAAAGTGTAAGAAAAGAAAACTGATCTGGGCCTCACCTCTGAATCCGACCACTCTCTACTTATATATATACATAAAACCCTGGAAAAGCTCTAACCTCTCTCAGCATCAGTGTTTCATCTGTAAAATGGAGATAATATCTATCTCTGGATTGTTATCAGAATTAAATGAGAAAATGTATTAACAAGTTTGACCCACTGAAAGCATTTAATAAATGATAGAAGGAAAAGAAGAGAACTGTGAAAGTGGTTTAGATATTCAGGATATATCCACAATAATTTGCTGACTTGAGTGCTTTGTTTAGCCATTAGTAGAATTAGTTCAGTAGAATTAAGAGGTAAGAACATAGGCTTTAGGATCATAAACGTACCACTCATTAACTATATAACTCTAGTCAAGTAAGCTTTTATCTGAGCTTATTTCCTCAAGAAAAATTAGATAATATTATCTACCTTATGGCAGCAGTTTTTCTTTTTTTTTTTCCTTTTTTTTGTCTTTTTTCGTGACCGGAAACGGATCACAACCCTCAGTGTCGCGCCCGTACCGGACCGGGACCAGCAACGGGATCGCAACCCTCAGTGTTGCACCCGCACCTCGCTCAGCTAGTGAGCGGCTGGTCTCTATGTGGGATCCGAACCCTCGGCGGGAGCATCGCCACACTCCCAAGCGGCGCACTGTAGCAGTGCGCCACCGGGCCGGCCCCGGCAGCAGTTTTTCTAACTATGTTCCTGATCCTTAGAGTTCAAAATAAATGAAGCAAGAGTACATGAAGATAAGCAAATGGCACTCCAGGCCAAAGAAACGCCATTTTTATCATTATTTTCATGGGGCTCCAAGAAAATTTCATTTAGAAATGTTTTTCCTGGGCCAAGCCCGTGGTGCACTCGGGAGAGTGTGGCGCTGGGAGCGCAGCAGCGTTCCCACCGCGGGTTCGGATCCCATATAGGGATGACTGGTGCGCTCACAGCGCTCACTGGCTGAGCGCGGTGCGGCTGGTCTCAAAAAGGACAAAAAAAAAAAAGGAATGTTTTCCTGCTCAAAACTTCAAAAAACACTGTCACATCACAGGTTTGTTGTAGGGATTAAATAAAATAGCACATATAAAAAGCTGACTTCCAGGCCTTTGGAAAATCACAAGTATTCAGTACACGGTAATTATTATTGTTAAGATTTCTTCAAGCAATATGATGTTGACATTCAGGAAATCAAAAGATAGTAATCATCTGTCTGGTTTCTTTAAGATAAATTTACTTACCTTGTAGTTCAGGGCCAACAGTGGTTATTATAGCACCCAAGCATCTACCCAAACACTGATGAACTTCTGTATGTGAAGGTGGAACTGTCAACAGCAACGTAAGAACTAGAGACAATGTTGGTTCTACATATCCACGATACATTGGGCCACTAGAATCCACTATCAAGGCAAGTGAATGAAGAGACCAAGTCTAGAATAAAATACAATTTTATTTTAGTTGTAAAGAATTATAGAGTATACTAAATTAGGTACACTGAATTGCTACATGCATATATTCTTAATATTTTCAGACACTTCAATATGACGTGGCAAATCAAGACTGTAGGATATCTTCACACACACACTCTTGATCTTCACTGAAGTTATATTTATTTATGTAGAAAACGTTTAAGGAGAAACAATGGAAAAAAAAAATTCAAGGAGTACATTTGATTAAACCAGTGACCCAGGGTCTTGGTCAGGGTGTTAGAGGAAGAGAGAGAAAGGACAGTTATAATAATAAAAAAAAAAACTTGATCAATCTAACAAATGTAAGGAAATACAAAAAAAGGGAAACAAGTACAAAGAATAAAAAAATAATTAAAAGGAAATATATTTGAAGAAATGTATGTGAATGGGTTAAATACCCAGAATAAGAAAGACTTAAAGATTAGGTTGAAAAACAAAATCCTGTTATGTGCTATTACAGATAAGACTCATAAAACAGAAAGACAGAGAAAGACCCTACTAATATATTTTTTCTAACAACTTATCAGAGTCACTATTATTTTATAGAGCAAGTAACTTTCCTAAAAATATTATTTTTAAATCTCATAATAAAAAAACCAATAATATTATACCTGGACTTCAGGAGATGTTCCATCTTGTGCTAGAGCCAGTAAAATGCTGACACTGGTCTTCAGATGTTGTCCTGAGCCTATACCACCAACATAACGATGCAAACAACCAAGAGCCAATGAATGACCCGTCCTAGATACAACATCTCGAGCTGATTTCAACCTGAAAAAAAGGTTATGCTTCAGGGACTGATTTTTCTATTTCTCTATGGTAAAAACAATCTTATGAGTCATACAAAAAAAGATTTACTCTGGAAATCAGAAATTGATATTTTCTCCTATTAAAAAAGTCTTATTTTTCTGCTTCTTTGTGTGTCTGGTAATTTTTAATTGGATACTGGATACTATAAATTTTATCATGTTGGGTGCTACCTTTATGGTATTCCTTTAAATTCTGTTGGGTTTTGTTCTGGGATATAGTTAAGCTGCTTGGAATCAGTTTGACTACTTCGAGTCTTGCTTTTAAGCTTTACTTTTTTTAGGGTGAGTTAATGTTGCTCCCACTACTAAGGCAATATCGTTCTGAGAACCACACCTCAGCAGGTCTTTCCACTCTGAATGGTGGGAACACCAGCTATTCTCAGCCTTGTGTGAGTTCTAGGGATTATTTCACCTAATTCTTTCTGGTGGGTCCTTCTCTGGTATTGGGTTGATTCCTTGCACTCATGCACTGTCAGTATTCTGCCAAAGACTTTAGATAACCCCTCTCTCTGCTCATAGCTCTCTCTCTCTGGGCAGCCCTCTCTTCTCTGGTATTCTACCCCACACATTCTAGCTACCTTGGCCTCCCCAAATTCCAAACTGTGTCTCCTCAACTCAGGTTTGGGTTTCCTATTCCTGCATTTCAGTTTGGAAACTCTAAGCAGTAATCTAGAACTGTAGTGTTCTCCTTGTTTGTTTCCCATTTCTCAGGGATCACTGTCCTGGTGCTGGCTGTTGTCCAATGTCTGAAAACTACTGTTTCATTTATTTCATCTGGTTGTCTAGCTTTTTAAGAAAGGAGAGTAAATCCATTTCCTGTTATTCCATCATGAATGGAAGTGAAAGTCCTCTATATTTTTTAATGTTTATTTGAAAGAATAGATTTCATCATTTTTTTTTTCCTTTTTGTCTTTTTCCGTGTCCGGCAACAGATCGCAACCCT
>NW_007736603.1:52351-56150 GCF_000696425.1 Galeopterus variegatus
TTTTAAGAAAGGAGAGTAAATCCATTTCCTGTTATTCCATCATGAATGGAAGTGAAAGTCCTCTATATTTTTTAATGTTTATTTGAAAGAATAGATTTCATCATTTTTTTTTTCCTTTTTGTCTTTTTCCGTGTCCGGCAACAGATCGCAACCCTTAGTGTCGCGCCCGTACCGGACCGGGACCGGCAACGGGATCGCAACCCTCGGTGTTGCTCCCGCACCTCGCTCAGCCAGTGAGCGGGAACCGGTCTGTATGTGGGATCCGAACCCTCCGCAGGAGCGCCACCGCGCTCCCAAGCGGCGCACTGTAGCAGTGCGCCACCGGGCCGGCCCCAGATTTCATCATTTTATTCATATTTAACTTGTCTGTAGAAAGTTTAATGGAGCTACCCTCTATACCTCATTTTAAACAATGGAAAGGATCAAAGAAAAGAACATACATAACTACAACTCATAACCATGCACTAATGTCATCAATTACTATTAGAAAACAGGACAAAATACCACTAAGAACAAAGCACCTGAAATAACAAAAGAGCTTAGAAAACAACTCTATTTGCATTTTCAAAACTGTACTATAACTCTTGATAAGCCAATCCACAACCAGACTTCTGCCAACCTCACGAAAGTCAGGAGATGAATAATCATCACCAAGACCGGCTGGTCAGTTGACCTATTGCAAAGAAAGAAAAATTCTAAGTGCTGTCATAGAACAGATGTTAAGAAATGAAGCAATGAATAAAGGGAACTAAGTCTATCCTTAACAATATTTCTAATACATCCTTGGATAAGTAATCTCTACCTCTCTAAGTCTCAGTTTCTCTATCCATAAAATGGACATTAACATTACTCCTACATAACGATCATTTTGAGGAATGAATAAAATTAAGAATGAACACAATCTGTGAATTCTAAAACATTCTACAGATTAGAAAGATGCCTTCATGTTATTTCTCAAAAAGTAACAGTTTAGTGAGCTAAAAGCAGAACCAATTTTCTCAGTGATAATTATATATTTGATAAAATAAATAACCTAAGATATAAGAATATACATTTCCCAGAGGTCTCAAAGTGATTTTTAATTTAAATGGAAGCAAATTCAATCAGCAAGTTTTTTTTTTTTTTTTTTTTTAAACTAGGTCTTAAGCAATTGAAGCTACTTTCTATTAACCTACAATGGTTTATAGGAATGATTCCTATCTTAATTTCTGTGAATTTCTGTTTTAAAGCTAAATTGGAATAAGATTTCAATGTGCAAATATAGCTGACTAATCTGTAGGCATAGGTGATTTTGGCTTTTCATAGTCAGATATTATATCATCAAGAGATAATGTTGATAAAAATAGTCTAATGTAATGAGGCTGCAGGAAACTGAAGTTTTTTCAAAATACGGATTTTGTCAAGTTTAAGATACCACATATTTTTTAAAAGTGTACCATTATTTTAGATAACAGTATAAAAGAAAAAAATCCTGCCAAGTAATTATGACATTTCATAGAGAATTTTTTTAAAATCCCAATATCAGATAAATTAAAATATGAAAAAATGGCTAACTTCAATCTATGTAATAATTAATTTCAGATAATGATCAATTATTTTAAAAAGCTAATGAAACTAAGCACCACCAATAATACTCACAAACCATTAAATGGTTTAAATTAATGAAATGTTCCTTGTGTTTCACCAGAGTATGTACAAAATAAATACAATATGTTACAGATACTGAGGACACTTAAAAATTAAAACCTCTTGTAACTAAAAAAAAAAAATACAATTCAAGAGCTTTCCAAAGAAACACACTCCTATTTTACCAATTATGAACAGAGTATGAACCAAATGAATTTCTACAATTGGTGCTATCTTTGAAAAAATCTTTTAACAAAAGGTAATTTCAGAACCAATGACAAATACTTGGAAAGAGCAAAACTAATCTATTGCTAGAAAATAGAAGTCATTCTACAGAAGATTAAGTGGAAATATTTTAACTATTTTCTGCCTGCTTATATTAGACTCAGTGATTCAAACAATACACTGGGGCATTATCCTATAACCAGCCAAAGTGCCATTCATGTGTGAAGACAAGGAACGTTATTCTCAGATATGCAAGAGTTCAGAAAATGCTTTTTCTTCAAAACTACTACTTCATAACCACTGCGTCCCACTCGTCTTCTCTTGTTAATGATTATGATGTAGTTTGGTATATTTACTACTCAATACGTATAATAACAAAGAATGATAATCTACATAACACATCAGTGCTTGACCACCCTTGATCTTTAATTTCTCTACTTAAGTACTTGATTAACAACTGGACAGTCACTAATAATTATATCTTATCATCTTAATCATATTTATTTGGATCTCTGAGATCACTCTTTATAATATGTGAAGAAATTTTTAAAACCTAATGCTTAACTTTTTCCCATTTCAGGGATAATTTAAGAGATGATAAACTTGGTAGCAGTTAGAAAAGGAATGGCTTATTACAAAAAGTGATTAAATAATGAAAGAATAATCAGGGATAGGAGAAGATAGAGGGAAGAGAAAATGACTTTAAAGCATGTCCTAAATGAATACACATAACTGAGAGAAGTCCTTATTAACATGTCTTCTTGATTCCATTATGAAACATTTAAGAGCTGTAGTAGAAGCCCTCCCCACATTTAAAGTATCTAACATATTATAACTTTTCCACATTGAGTTTAATCAACTGTTGAATTAAAAATTGAGATCATTATGAAAAAACACAATATATTTTTACATGCTATGCCTTTTGGAAAACACAGAGCCCATTAATAATTATTGATTACTTAAAAGACATTTTTCCCAGTATGAGAAACTTGTTAGTAAAGAGACTCACTTACTTGTCAAAGCTATACTGGGCCATTCTAGCAATAAAAGTTGCTTCTCCAACCACCTGAGCCATTCTTCCAAGAGCTTCCCCTGCTGCACATCGCAAGATGGGGTTCGGGTTGTCAAGAGCACCCATAACCAGTGTCAGAGCAGATTTACGAACTTCTTCAGGTCCTAAAGTACTTTTGTTTTCAGCTAAGCCCTATATTTATTAAAAAAAAAATAACAATAGGAATTCATAATTCATGTAAAATAAAAGAAAAAATGTGCTGCATATACATATACAGATATATACATATGTTTTCATATATTATTTTCTTCAGTCAACTTTCACATGTATACATTAAACATAGAATCAGCACCTGTTAAATTGACAGTAATCACTTTCCTAAATATGACTTCAGAACATGATATATAACATAGTAGTAGACAGACTGGCCCTAAAACCAGCAAACCCTGACAGTGTCTCTATCCACAGACTAATACTTAAAAGTTGCTTTTATATCTATAAAGGACACTGCATTATTAAATCAACCATTATTTAACTGATTGAAATTTAGCACTCTAAAGGAAAATGCCTGGTAAGTATGAAATTTTGATTCATTTATATAAAAATTCCACAGAAGACGATTATGTTTTAAAGAATATAATCAATATATATCTAAAGACAAAATAAGGGAAAAATAATCAGTAACTGAATGTTGATACAGTCTGTTCAAAATACTGAATGTTACTAATGTATTGTATTAACATTATCTCTGTTCTAGCTACACTTATTGTCCTGGAACTTAGTTTGCTTACTTGAGACCAAAAATCCAAGTCTTGGTGCGCCTGGGGAAAATGTTAACTACAGCAGAGGCATTAGCACATCTATGACGAAAAGTGTAATCTGTACAGAAATATTGCAGTTGGTTCGCTATTACCCCAACCACTGAGGGAGACCATG
>NW_007736603.1:56180-57210 GCF_000696425.1 Galeopterus variegatus
TAATCTGTACAGAAATATTGCAGTTGGTTCGCTATTACCCCAACCACTGAGGGAGACCATGACCACCCCACTCCTTTTTTAAAAAACTCAGATGTCACTATTAGTTGATGGTCTCCAAATAGGGCATAAACTAATGGTTATATAAATGGCACAGACCTATATTTTTATAACCAATACCTATAATCCTCTTCCCTGATGTTTGCGAAATGACTTCAGACACATTCATTTAAACACTTGTATTTGCTACCATTTTACTTTAAAACAATATCTATAATAAGTTTAGTGCTGAATAATATAAAAAATTTTCAAATATATTACAAGAGACTGCAGAGTATGAGGCATGAACTCTGTGAGGTAGGCAAAATATGTTATTCCTCTTCATAAAAGCAGAAACTGCGGTTCAAAAAAGGTTAAAGGAATTCCACTAGACAGAAACCTAGTCAGTAGCAAAATGAGAACATAATCTCTAAATGCAGCATTCTTTCAACTATATAACACAGCTTTCTCATGATTTATGGTCTAAACCACAAATCAAACTTAAGCTTTGATTCTAACTTTCAGTAGAATATCAGATTTCACTAGTCAGACCTCTCTGAAAACTCTGAAAGAAATTACTGGCACTTGCAAAATTTGAGGTTCAAATCAAAACATGAACTTTAACATTACTAAAATATAAAATACTTAATTACAATGGGCCTAATATAAAGTTTCAAGTAATCTAAATAAGCTACTATAAAAGCACAGTTATCAAGTGACATAAATATAAATATCATAATAATCTCGATATGCCTGGCTTATTAAATACATTAATTAAAATCTCATTTCAGAATATTTATTATGTTTTAAAAGTAAATACCTTTAGTGCACTAAGTACAGCAGTAAATATATTAAGCTGCACAGCCTGCTGGCGGACACCTTTGGCTTGTTTAACACATTCAGCAAAGTGATCCAACATCTGTAATCTACATAATAGGATAAAGATCACATTAGTGACATTTTTTACTCAGATATGACTCAAAAAAAAAAAAAA
>NW_007736603.1:58723-60201 GCF_000696425.1 Galeopterus variegatus
TAAAAACAAACGAGGGGGCCAGCCCGGTGGCGCATTGGAGAGTGCGCCGCTTGGGAGCGCGGCGGCGCTACCACGGTGCAGGCGCAACACCAAGGGTTGCGATCCCGTTGCCGGTCCCCGGTACAGGCGCGACACCGAGGGTTGCGATCCCGTTACCGGTCAATAAAAAAGACAAAAAAAGGAAAAAAAAAAACAAAAAAAAACAAACTAGGATCACTTCCTGCCTTTTATTTTACCTTTAACATTGTATCATGAACATTTTCTTATATCAAAGCATTATAAGAAAGTATTCCAGTCTTCTGATTTTCCATTATTTATTCATTCATTCCCCCATTGTTGGATATTTATGTTATTTATTGTATTTTTAATAGAATATATTTATTTATACTTCACTTTGTTCCACAAAAGTGATCATATAGAGTTAAGACGATACTCTATTTCAACTACAGCTCTCGTTACAAGCTGTATAACTTCGGACAAATGACAAACTCTTAGATATGGATTTCCTTACNAAAGTGACATAATTTCTTCTTTTTTAAAAATACTCTTACACAGAAGAAAATAGTACCTCATCTCCGAACCTTTGAAGCTATTGGCAAACCAAAAGATTTAGCTTTGGTCAATTTTTTTTAAAGTAAAAAACCAGAAATGAATTGGTTTTTATATTATTTTAAATAAAAATTGAGATTGAGACTGTTAAAAAAAAATCATGGCCATTTTGACTATTCTGGTTAAAAGAGAGAGACAATTCTTCTAAGACAAAATGGTGTAGAGCAAAGGAATCCAGGGAAGTTGGATTTAGTACTAAGATACTATGACCTAAAGCAGGAAATCAAAATCTCTCTATGGTCAGTATAAAGATTTAAGCTCAATTTACAATGAGCCACAGATCTCAGGTTAAAGCATTCTTCAGAATCTCACAGGAAGAAATAACCTAGCCTACAGCATGAACTCTAGTTAGAGCTACATGGAGCTGAAGTTGACTAATTCTACACTTGCTCTGATATAGGTACACATTTTCTATGCATGAGAAAGCAGGGCATTATTCACACTGCTAAACCAAGCACACACACAGAGTACACACATGGTCTCCAATACTACCATTAAGTATCATTTGCCTATACCTGACTTCAAATAACATTTTTAAGAAAGCTTATTTAAAAACCAAATTTTTTTTCCTCATTATAAAAAATTTATTTCAATTAATTTGAAAAATATTAACAAAAAGTTACTACCTAGAAATGACCACTGTTACCCTCCAGAACATTTTCTTTTGGGTCTTTATCTTAATGCACACACATATACATATGTACTTGTATACACATGTACATTTTTATGTACTTTAATAAAAACAAACGAGGGGGCCAGCCCGGTGGCGCATTGGAGAGTGCGCCGCTTGGGAGCGCGACGGCGCTACCACGGTGCGGGCGCAACACCAAGGGTTGCGATCCCGTTGCCGGTCCCCGGTACAGGCGCGA
>NW_007736603.1:61248-62413 GCF_000696425.1 Galeopterus variegatus
TCTCGTTACAAGCTGTATAACTTCGGACAAATGACAAACTCTTAGATATGGATTTCCTTACATTTAAAACAAGGATGTTAAAGTAGATAAGATTCTTCCACCTTTATTGCTCTTTAACATTTATTTGGCAACCAAATAATCTTAAAGATATCTGGGTAAAGTAAAATTTCACATTTAAATCTTTTGCCCCTCAAATTGCAATTAATCAAATAACCTACATATTTAAGATATATTGATATTTATATACAAATAAAACAATATTCTTGCATTAATTCATTTTTGCTTTTCCTTTTGGGAAAATCACCATAAATATACAAAACATGTACTAACATTAGAAATAGCATCTGTGGGTACAAAATATAATAAGCCAAAAAACTTCTATTACAAAAGAACCAGTTACGTTAATTTCCCAAGTTCCAGACTTGAACCATCTCACAGACAAATGTTATTAGGAGTGGACTTCTCAGTAACAAAACTTCTTCAGTAAGAAAAACAACCAGCTTAGCAAACTGATGTCCCTGTTTAAATATATAGTCGAAACCTATTTATGAACTGTCAAACAAACTACCATAATGAAAACTTTGTTGTACAAAACATAGTCCACAATAGAATGATACCAGATGCTAATAAACAGGGTCAAATCTTAAACACAGTTTCAAATTATCCAGATTTTGCATGCAATTTATTTTATCATGTATGTGTTATTTATGTTAGTAAATTTATGAAAGTATTATTTAGGTAGTAACTTGCCTTATTGCAGAGTTACCTGGGATGGGAAAAATCTATTTTTTGAATATAATTTATATTTAACTAAAATGATCAGATTAGCTTTATACTAACCGGTGTTTATAAGAAACATGAGGAAACACTACACCAAAAAGAGCCACAGAGGCATCGATGACTGAGACTCCAAGAGGGAGAGGACCCGGTACAGCTTCTCCAGCAGGTATTCGTAAATAAATGGAAGAAGGATCATGCTCCAGAGCCCCACTTCCAGATGCACTGTTTGGCTGGAGCTGCAAAAGAGTGACATAAAAATTATTCGAAATCTACTTTAGAAAATTTATATACTAAGTATTGGGTGAGAAGAATAGAGCAGGGGAGAAAGGAGAAAAGGCAACAAAAAAAGAACAACTGGATCTGAAAATTTTAAAATAGATAAAAA
>NW_007736604.1:0-579 GCF_000696425.1 Galeopterus variegatus
CCATCTTTCCATTCTTCTGAGGTGACCATTTAATGCAATAAATTTCCCCCTTAATACTGCTGTTGCTGTATCCCACAGGTTTTGGTATGATGTATCATTATTTTTATTAGTTTCCATAAATTTTCTGATTTCCTGCTTGATTTCTTCTTGGACCCATATGTCATTAAGTAGAATGCTGTTTAATTTCCATGTGTTTGTATAGTTTCCAGAGTTTCATTTGTTATTGATTTCTAGTTTTTATCTATTGTGGTCCTAGAAAATATATGGGATAATTCCAATTTTTTTGAATTTCTTGACACTTGATTTGTGTCCTAATATGTGATCTATCCTGGAGAATGATCCATGTGCTGATGAGAAGAATGAATATTCTGAGGTTGTTGGATGGAATGTTCTGTAGATATCTGCCAAGTCCAATTGGTCTAAAGTATTGTTAAGATCTTGTGTTTCTCTGCTAATTCTTTGCCTAATTGATCTCTCAAATATTGACAGTGGGGTGTTCAGGTCCCCTGCTATTATAAAATTAGTGTCTATTTCCTTTTTTAGTTCTAATAGAGTTTGTTTTATAAATCTGGGTGCTCC
>NW_007736604.1:2519-19874 GCF_000696425.1 Galeopterus variegatus
TCACTCTTAATCTATCTGAGTCTTTATGGGTGGGGTGAGTCTCTTGTAGGGAGCATATAGTTGGGTCCATCTTTCTTATCCAGCCAGCCCATCTGTGTCTTTTGATTGGTGAATTTAAACCCTTAACATTAAGGGTTGTTATTGAGAGGTGTTGCTTTATTCCTAGCATTTAATTATTTGTTTGGTTGTCTTAAGTGTCATTTGTTCCTTGATTTCTGGTTTGCTGTTTGTTTTCTGTGTTTGTTGGTTCCTGAGGTTGCCTCTAGTGATTATGATCGTTTGTTTTCTTTTCATGATAGTCATTTTTATTATAGTAGTGGATTTTTATTATTTTGTTGAATATGTTTTCAATACATTCGCCTTTTTCCTCCCCTTCTGGAATACCCATGATTCGGATATTTGAGCGCTTAAGGTTGTCTAATATTTCTCTCTGATTGTCTTCGATTTCTTTGATACTTTTATCTTTTTTCTTGTCTGCTTGTATTATTCCAAAGAGCCCATCTTCAAGAACCGAGGTTCTCTCTTCAACTTCCGTTATCCTGCTGGTTAAACTCTCCAATGTGTTTTTTATTTCGCTGAATAACTTCTTCAGATTGGCAAGTTCTGGTACATTTTTTTTTTATGACAGTGATTTCCTTGTACATTTCCTCTTTCAGGTCCTGTATGTTTTTCCTGGTTTCATCATGCTGTCTAGCTGTGTTTTCTTGTATCTCATTCAGTCTCTTTAGGATTAACACTCGAAATTCCCTCTCATTCATTTCAAGGGCTTCTTGTTCTATAGGATCTGGGATTTGAGATTTATTAACTTTTGGTGGTGTATTTTCTTGTTTTTTTGCATTTCTGGTATCTCTTTTTGGGTGTTTGTTCATTTTGGCAGGGATTTTCTCCCGAATCTTGGACCTCCGATTCAATAGATGGGGCTATTGGGCCTTGCAAAGCGCTCAGAGCTCACAGAGTTGGGCCGGTCTGGCGCGTTTCACTCCGTTTCTGCGCCGGTTCTGCTGGCTTTCCTGGCCTTTGTTGTCTGGGCTGATCGCTCGTTCCCGCAGCAGGGCTTGGGTGCTCTCAGGAGTCCTCTTCTGTGTCGGCCCCAAAACCTCGAACCTGCTGCTGCTTGTTTGTCGATGTAGGATCGTTGTTGAAAGAATTATTCGCCTTTTGTTGCTCTTGGAAATGCAATTAATACTCTGGTATCACAGCGCACACCTCTCAGGATTGCGCTGTCTCCTGTCACGGCTGCTCCAGACCCATCGCCATCTTAAGTCCCTTAATTTCATTTTATATGCATATTTTTGTTGCTGAGAAGTGTGATAGGGTGATCAAGAAATAATGTCAGACATAAGAAAAAATCCATGAAGATAAACATCTGTGGTGGAGGTGGAATCAATTTCAAGAAGAAATATTGGAAAACCTAGAAGAAGTGGATAAATTCCTGGACACACTCAACTTACCAAGGTTGAATCATGAAGAATTAGAAAACCTCAACAGACCAATAATGAGTAATGAGATTGGAGTAGTAACAAAGTCTCCCAACAAAGAAAACTCCAGGACCAGAAGAATTTACTGCTGAATTCTACCAAATGCTTAAAGAAGAGCTAATACCAATTCTTCTCAAATTCTTCCAAAACATTGAAGAGGAAGAAATACTTCCAAACTCATTCAATGAGGCCCAGCATTACCCTCATACCAAAACTGGAAAAAGACACAACAAAAAAAGAGAAAACCACAGAACAATATCCCTAATGAACATCCTTGAGAAAATCTTCCACAAAATACTAGTGAACTGAATCCAACAACACATTAACAAGATCATTCAACATGATCAAGTGGGATTCATCCCAGGGATGAAAGGATGGTTCAACATACTCAAATTGATACGTGTGATACATCATATCAACAGAATAAAGGAAAAAACCCCTACATGATCATTTCAATGGATACAGAAAAAAACATTTGATAAAATTCAACACTGCTTCGAGATAAAAACACTCAACAAATTAGGTATAGAAAAAATATACCTCAATGCAATAAAGGCCATATATGACAAATCTACAGCTAACACCATACCAAACCAACAAAATTTGAAGGCTTTTCCTCTAAGATCTGGAACAAGGCAAGGATGTCCACTTTCTCTACTCTTATTCAACATGGTACTGGAAGTTCTAGCTAGCACAGTAAGGGAAGGGGAAAAAAATAAATGGCATCTAAATTTGAAAGGAGGAATTCAAACTATCCCTATTTGCAGATGACATGATCTTATAAATAGAAAACCCTAAAGACTCCACAAAAAAATTACTAGAACTAAAAAATGAATTCAGTAAAATGGCAAGATACAAAACCAATGAGGAAAATCAATAGCATTTCTCTATGCCAATATCAAAATATTGAAGACAAAATCAAGAAAGTACCCCAGGGCCGGACCGGTGGCGCACTGCATAGTGCGCCGCTTGGGAAGCACGGCGGCGCTCCCGTCCGAGGGTTCGGATCCCACGTACAGACTGGCTCCCGCTCGCTGGCTGAGCGAGGCGCGGGAGCAACGCCAAGGCTTGCGATCCCGTCGCCGGTCCCCGGTCCGGTACGGGGGCAACACTGAGGGTTGCGATCCGTTGCCGGACACGGAAAAAAAAAAAAAAAAAAAAAAAAAAAAAAAAAAGAAAGTACCCCATTCAAAATAGCTGCTAAAAAATGAAATAACTAGGAGTAAATTTAACCAAGGAGGTGAAAGACCCTTACAATGAAAAAAAAAATGGTGAGAGAAATTGAAGAAGACAGTAAATGGAAAGATATCTCATATTTATGGATAGGAAGAACTAATACCATTGAAATGTCCATACAATCTACAGATTCAATGCAACCCTATCAAAATGCCAATGATATTCTTCACAGAAATATAAAGAAATGATCATAAAATTTATATGGAACCACAAAAGATCTAATACAGCCAAAGAAATCTTAAACAAAAAGAACAAAGTTGGAGGCATCACACTTACCAACTTCAAAATATACTACAGAGTTATGGTAACCCAAACAGCATGGTAGTGGCATAAAAACAGAAAAATTGACCAACGGAACAGAAAAGAGAGCCCAGAAATGAACCCATGCATTTAAAGCCCACTGATTTTCAACAAAGGTGCCAAAAATATACATTGGGGAAAGGACAGCCTCTTCAATAAATGGTGCAGAAGACTAAAACTAGACCTGTACCTTTCACCATACACAAAAATCAACTTAAAATGGATTAAAGGCCTAAATTTAAGACCTGAAACTATGAAACTACTAGAAGAAAATGGGAAATGCTACACAAAATGGGAGTGGGCAGTGCTTTTTTGAACAAAACTACAAAGGCACAGGCAACTAAAGCAAAAATCCACAAATGGAACAACATCAAATTAAAAATCTTCTGCACAGCAAAGAACACAATAAAGTGAAGAGACAACCTACAGAATGTGAGAAAGTGTTTGCAAACTACCACATCAGATGAAATGCTAATATCCAGAATATACGAGGAATTCAAACAATTCTACAGCAAATAAACAAATAACCCAATTAAAAAGTGGGCAAATGGGCCAGCCCGGTGGCGCACTGCTACAGTGCACTGCTTGGGAGCGCGGTGGTGCTCCCGCCGAGGGTTCGGATCCCACATACAGACCGGCCACTCACTGGCTGAGCGAGGTACGGACGCAACACCGAGGGTTGCGATCCCGTTGCCGGTCATGAAAAAAGACAAAAAGGAAAATAAAAAAAAGTGGGCAAATGATCTGAACAGACATTTCTCAAAAGAAGACATACAAATGGCCAACAGGCAAATGATAAAATGCTCTACATCACTAATCACTAGGGAAATGCAAATTAAAACCACAATGAAATATCATCTTATTCCAGTTAGAATGGCTATTATCAACAAGACAGAAAATAACAAATGCTGGTAAGAATGCAGAGAAAAGGGAACTCTCATACTTTGTTGATGGGAATGTAAATTGGTACAGACATTGTGGAAAACAGTATGGAGGTTCCTCAGAGAAATAAAAATTGAACTACCTTATGACCCAACAATCTCACTACTGAGTATATACTCAAAGGAAATGAAATTAATATATCCAAGAGACACCTTGGCACTCCCATATTCATTTCAGCACTATTCACAATATCCAAGAGATGGAATCAACCTGTGTCCAACAACAAATGAATGGAAAAAAAAACTGTGGTATATATACTCAATGGACTACTATTCAGCTATAAAAAAATGAAATCCTGTCATTTGCAGCAACATGGATGGAATTGGAAACCATTATGTTAAGTAAAACAGGCACAGAAAGACAAATACCACATAATCTCACTCATATGTGGAGACTTAAAAAAAAGTGGTTCTCATAGAAGTAGAGAGTAGAATAATGGTTACCAGAGGCGAGGAGGGGAGGGGGGCAAGGAGGAGCGGAAGTGGTGGATTAACGGATACAAAACTATGCTATCTACCCTAAGTGAATCAATGTACAGTATATGAATGCATTGAAGCAACACACTGTACCCCACAAATATGTACAAATAAATGTTAAAATAAAAAAAGAAATGCTATAACATTTCTGATGGTTATATTACTATGATATTTAGATTTCACTGGATAGATTTAAAAGAACGTTGTGACAGCTGTATTGAAATGTTTACAGTGAGCTGAATGTGACTTCCTTTGAAACTAATTAAACATGATGAAAAATTTCAGATGTCAACTTAAAAATATGCAAGGTTGAACAGTTTTTCAAAGTCCTTTTAGAAGGTATGTAAGCAAAAGTTTAGAAGGGCGTCATGCTTGCCTGAGGCCCATGAGTCCCTTGTAAGTTGGAGCCAGGCCCACATTAAGGTCTCCACAGAGAATTCTGGGCTCTTTACTTTTGGAGATCTTACCCCACAACTTTTGAAACAAACTAAAATGCTTCCACATCTCTCATTACATACAAGCTTATTGTTGCAAAACAGTTTGAAAGGATCGTTATGACTTTGCTTTTTGAAAATACTTGCCTACAAGTACCTCATTCAATTTATAAGTGGCTAAGATTTCTTAGCAATAAGAAATTCTGCTTCCTTGGGAATTTTCATAATGTGAGAAAATCTAATCTACAATTTTTTTAAAAAAATGTAGTGGATACTCCAAATTTTATGGATTCTAAATTAATTAATAAAATTAACCTAATATTACATTTTATAGACATTTGATTTCACATTTACTACTTTCAATTTTGCAGTTTTTTTTTTTTCATATGTTGGAACCAACACATTTACTTTCAGGTCTCAAACACTTTCAGGACACTTTGAAGAGCTCAGCAGCCCTGGTCATGATGTGTGTCATGCCCAGTGGGCCAGTTGGCTTGTGTAGGAAGTGGATCCAATCAGTCTGTTCTACTGCAGTGCCTTCTAGAGTGCCTGGCAAGGATGAATAAGGTTTGTTGAATCAAAGAATGAAACTATGCCCAAAGAGATCATAGAAATGTTGGGGAAAAAGAACAACAGTCATAGCGGGGAAAGGGCTGAATTGGGATTTTGTTTCTCTGAATTTAGCAGTTATTAAATTCTTTATTTTATAAGTTCCACTTGAATTTGCATTCTCATGTCTGGTTGATATAAGCAAGATTAAGAAAACCTCTTCCTTAGTAAATCAAACTAAGTAAAAAAATCATATAATATTTTGTTCTTCATGTTTAATTAAGTTTAACTTTATACACTGCGAGCTTGTCAAGGAGTGCTCTTGCTAAGCAAATGTTACTAGCTGTGCAAGTGACTGTCTGTGGAGTGGTATGTGAAGAGTCCTGGACATGTGGTGCATGTGAGTATTTTAACTGGAAAAGGCTTTGTATGTATCATCAATATTTGTGATTAATGAGAAGAACCTTGTCATATCAAGACATATTACTGGTAAATAACTTTATGCTATCCAGGGTGGATTTAATTTCTTAAGCTAACATATGTTGGATTGAAGGGGAGTAGCATTAAATAGGCCTCTGACTAAGACAAATGTAAAATAGAGAAGAGTTCAATCAAATTTTTGTGCATCACTTTCTGCATGAGTATGTAACACTTGAGTGTGAATATGAATTATTAGTAACTAAATAGTGATCTGGAAACCAACATCTTCTGGGATCTGTTTTATTTGGTGGTTACCTGACAGTGTCCTGGTGGATGCTTGCCTATCAGGGGTCAATAGGAAACAAAAAGGCTCACCACTACTGCCACCTTGGGTTAAGTTCAAAGACAGTGAGTCAGGTACTTGGGGGAGCATGTGCTGACCTGTGAATGAAGAAAGACCAACCAGGTAATGGGCTTGAGAAAATGAAATTCTCCTGGGAAAGACAGAGGAAGAAGAAATGCTGAATCTTTGAGAACATGAAGCTTCCAAGAGTAAGAGAATCATTTTTTATCTGCTTCTTAATGTTTTTTTCTTTGTTCAATGAAATAGTTCAAGCATTCGAAAAAGCAAAGGGAATAATACTACACCCACCACTTGGATTTGTCAAATATTAATAGTTTACTTAATTTGCTTCAGATATTTTTTAGGAAGTAAAATATTACAGATGCAGTTAAAACCCCTGTGTACTTCTCCCATTCCTTTCCTCCCCCTCTTCTTCCCTGCCCAGTAGTCACCACTATTTTGAATTTAGTGCTTATAATTTCCTTGCAAGTTTTTATAATTTTGCTACATATTAATCTGTCCATAAACAACACAGAGTACAATGGGTCTTCAAAAAGCTCATGGAAGGTGCATACTATAAAAAAATTATACATGGACTGTAAAATGCTTTTCACCAGAAGAAACTTGTACTAACTTGTTATAACACGTCTGAACAGGATCTAGTTTGAGTCACTAAGAAGTGTAAGGTATCAGTTTGATAAGAACTCCTATCAGAGCAATATGAATTCTGTTAGAATTGAAGCAAGAACAAACATCAAATTTATGGTGAAGCTTGGGTGGAAGAATGGTGAAATTACTGATGATTTGCAAAAAGTTTATGGGGACAATGCCCCAAAGAAATCAGCAGTTTGCAAATGAATAACTTGTTTCAAGAAGGGATGAGAGAGGGTTGTCAGGGGTGCTTAGCTTTGACTGAAAAGCTACTGGAGCTCCAGTGTGGACAGGCAATCTACAAAGGAAGCCAAGTTATATTCATAAAGTTTTATAGTGAGCATGGAAATTGAATAAAGGAGAGTTTAGGGCAGCCCCCATTGACAGCTGGCATAAGCATGGGGACCTCAGGAACTGAGGGCAGCCCACACCAACAGATGGCAGGAGAACAGGGTGCTGTCATGACCTACTGCTGCCACAGACACTGCTGTAACTTGGATGGTTCACCACAGCCATCACCACAGCCACCACCACTGCAAGGGCAGCCTGCCACCACTTCACCACAGCAGCAGCCACCACACTGTAGCAGCCACTGCTGCTGTGCAGGTAGCCTGCTGACGACTCAATTGCATTGACACAAAGAGAGTCAAGAGCAGAGCCCAGGGAAAGAAGTAAGTGAGTGCAGACCCATGACCTAGTGGCCCAACCCACATTGGGAATTATACTGCCACACGTGGTAGTATACCTGGAGGTGGGAGGTACATATACAGCCCACATATAACTGCTTTGATCTGGGAAGGGACACATGCAGAACGCCCAGAAAGTGCAGAAACCCACAAACAGAGTAAGGAAGAAAATTCGCGACAACCACCACCCTGTCTCCCAACTAGGGGAAGCAAGGACCTGGGAGTAGTCTCTGCATGTAGGAAAAATAAAAGAGAAACCCCACCCAGGGTAACACAATCACACTGAGGAGCTCCAGCATATGCTGGTGTACCTGTCAGGGTCACGGGATGCTAGCCAGGGTGCCAAAAAGCCCTCCCAGGGTCACCCACCACAGTCAAAGGTCAACAGGTCATCCAGGGGCTTCTCCAAAGAACTCAAGAGCTCAACCATGTCCTTGACAACACAAAACAGTGTCACTAATCTCAGCAAGGAATCTCTAACTGTCCCAGTTACTAGGCCATGGAGGCACTCACATGCAACTCCAACACTGAATACTGCCGAAGTACCCACATGGAGGCTGTACTACTGCATCTACCCAGAACCAATACTAAAATACCCTGCTCAGTGGTCAATATAACATATCTACGGGAGGGAGTCACTCTCCTTAAAGCCCACTCCTGAATAATAGAAGGAGCAACTGCTCTACCAGATGACCAGACACCAGCATAGAAAATACTAGAAATATGAAAAAACAAGAAAATATGACACCGCCAGAGGAATACAATAATTCTCAAGTACCAGACCCCATAAAGCAGGAAAACCTTGAAATGACTGACAAGGAATTCTGAGCAACAATCTTAAGGAAACTCAATGAGATACAAGGAGACAAAGTAAAACAACAAAACAAAATGAGAAAAATTAAACTGGATGTGAAGGAGGAAATTTACAAAGAGAATAATACCTTAAAAAAGAATGTAGAAGAACTGGAACTGAAGGACTCATTCAGCAAAATAAAAAACACAACCAAGAGCTTAAGCAGCAAGCTAGAGCAAGAAGAAAAAAGAATTTCTGATCTTGAAGACAATCTGTTCAAAATAACCCAGGTGGACAAATAAATAAATAAATAAATAAATAAATAAATAAATGAAAGAAGAGAAAAGAAGAAAGAATTTTAATAAATGAAGAAAATCTAATATAGCTATCAGACAACCTTAAGTGCATAAACATGAGAATCATGGGTGTTCTGAAAGGGGAGAAGAAAGGAAAAGGTGTTGAAAACAGATGCAACAAAATAATATCAGAAAACTTCCCAGGTATAGGGAGAGACTTGGACCTTTGGATCCAGGAGGTTCAAAGATCCCCAAACAGATTCAATCCAAAAAGGTCCTTTCTTGTTGAAAAGGCAGCCTCTTCTCCAGTATGTAGATTTTGCTGCCTTTGTCAAAGATCAGATAGCTGTAGGTGTATAGATTGATTTCTGAGTTCTCTATTCTATTCCGTTGATCTGTGTGTCTATTTTTATGCCAGTACCATGCTGTTGTGGTTGTTATAGCTTTGTAATATAGTTTAAAGTCAGGTAGTGTTATGTTTCCAGCTTTATTTTTTTGCTCAAGATTGCTTTGGCTATGCATAGTCTTTTGTTGTTCCATATAAATATCTGGATAGCTTTTTCTATCTCAGAGAAAAATGTCATTGGAATTTTGATGGGGATTTCATTGAATCTGTAGATCACTTTGAGTAATATGGACATTTTCACAATGTTAATCCTTCCAATCCAAGGGCATGGGCTATCTTTCCATCTTCTTGTGTACTACAATGTTTAGTGCAGCTCTGTTTACAATAGCCAAGAGCTGGAAGCAACCCAAATGTCCATCATCTGGTGAGTACATCTTCACAATGGAATACTACTCTGCTATAAAAAAGAATGAAATACTACCATTCGCAATAACATGGATGGACTTAGAGAAATGTATATTAAGTGAAACAATTCAGGCACAAAAAGAGAAATACCACGTGTTCTAACTTATTTGTGGGAGCTAAAAATAAATAAATAAATGAACACATAAACAAATAAAGGGGGGGGGGAAGAAGACAGAATAACCACAAAAATTCCTTGAACTATTCAAGTCAAGTGAACAGATATGATGGGGGGGGGGAGAGAGGGTGGAGAGGAGTGGGTAAAGGGTCATGAAAATCAAGTACAATGTATTTTGAGAAGTAAAATTAAAAAAATAAAATCAATCAATCGATCAATCAATAAAAAGAAATTACAATAAAACCCCCCAAACCCCAAAAAGATCCTCTCTGAGTCACATTATAGTCAAACTGGCAAAACTCAAAGACAAAGAGAGAATCCTAAAAACAGCAAGAGAAAAGCATCAAGTCACCTATAAGGGAGACCCCATCAGACTAACAGAAGACTTCTCAACAGAAACCCTAAGGCCAGAAGATAATGAGACCATATATTTAAAATACTAAATGAAAAACTGCCAGCCATGAATACTATACCCAGCAAGGCTTCCTTTCAGAAATGAAGGATAAATAGTGTATTTCTCAGACGAACAAAAACTGCAGGAGTTCACCACCATATTACCAGCTGTACAAGAATTCCTCAAGGGAAATTTCAAAAGGAGAGAACAGAACTGAGGTTACTAAAGGTGGAAAAAGCAGAGGGGAAAGAGGGGTTAGTGAGAAGTTGGTAACATGCCACAAAATATTACTTTGTCTAATGTTGAATATAATAATTATCCTGATGTGAGCATCACATATTGCACACAGGTATGGATATTCAACGGTGTACCTCACAGATATGTATAATCAATTACGTTTCAAAAAAACAAAAAAAGAAGGGACAATGTTGAAGATGAAGCCTGTAGTGGTAGACCATCCACATCAATTTGTGAGACAAAAATTAATCTTATTCATGTTCTAATAGAAGAGGACCAACAATTAACAGCAGAGACAATAGCCAACATCGTAGACATCTCAATTGGTTCAACTTACACAATTCTGATGAAAGAATTACAATTGAGCAAACATTCTGCTTGATGGATCCCTAAACTGTTTCTCCCAGATCAGCTGCATGGAAGAGCAGAGCTTTCAATGGAAATTTTAAACAAGCAGGATCAAGATCTTGAAGCATTTCTTTGAAGAATTGTGGTGGGAGATGAAATGTGGCCTTACCAGTATGATCCGGATGACAAAGCACAAACAAAGCAATGGCTACCAAGTGGTGGAAGTGGCCCAGTGAAAGCAAAAGCAGACAGGTCAAGAGGAAAGGTTATGGCAACAGTTTTTTGGGATGCTTTAAGCATTTTTCTTGTTGATTTTCTCATTATAAGGGTGTTATCAGAAAGTTAGCTAAAGCTTTAGCAGAAAGATGCCCAGGAAAGCTTCACCAGAGAGTCCTTCACCAACACAGCAATGCTCCTGCTCATTCCTCTCATCAAACAAGGGTAATTTTGTGAGTTTCAGTGGGAAATAATTAGGTATTTACCTTACATTCCTAACTGGACTCCTTCTGACTTCTTTTTGTTTCCTAATTTTTCTTCAGTTAATAATGTCAAAAAAACTTCAATGACATGGTTAAATTCCCAGGATCCTCAGTTGTTTAAGGAAGGACTAAATGGCTGGTATCATCACTTACAAAAGTGTCTTGAACTTGATGATCTTATGTTGATAAATAGAGTTTATATTTTCTATTTTTATCTTTTAATTCCATTTTTCCACAACCTTTTTGAAGTCCCCTGTATTTTTACAGATTTTATAATTAAGTATAAATAATATCATAGTAAATGAAGCATTCTATAACTTGCTTTCTGACTCACGATTATTGTCTTGAATTTTATCTATAATAATGCCTATAGCTTTCATTCATACTTTTTACCACTGTTTAGTATTCCACTGAATGAATAAATCACATTTTATTTATCCATGCTCTGATTTATTTAAGTTGTTTTTAATTTTCCCCATATCAACTATTGCTGCAGGAGTATTCCCTTACCTTTCTCCCTATACATATGAGAAAGAGTTTTTTTGTTTTGTTTTGTTTTTTAGGAAATGTACTTCAGAGTGGAATTGCATGAAGGAATATTTTGATGAGCATGAGTGATGTCAGATATGTCACTAATTTATTTAGAAACCATTTACTGAGTACCTGATATGCCTAGCTGCTTGCTAGGCACTGATAACATGATGGTTAATGAAATTCAGTCCTGACGTCAGTGCTTCTCCATGGTAATGTGTGTATGAAACCCCTGGGAATTTTGTTAAAATGCAGATTTTAATTCATCACGTCTGGATGGAACCTGAGATTCTGCATTTCTTACAAGCTCCCAGCTAATGCTGATGCCGGTAGCCTAGGGATCAGACCTTAAATAGCAAGAGATTTGAGGATGCCTGGATGAATGCATATAATACGTGTTGAAGCATGGGTAACATCTGCATTGGCACCATCTGAATATTGTGTGGCAACTGAGTAAGAGTGTGTGTGTGTGTGTGTGTGTGTGTGTGTGTGTGATATTTGAGTGATCATAGGTGACAAGTGGATAGGAGGAAGATGACATTTGATTAAACATGACTAAGTCTGAATGAATGTGTGTATCATCTGAATAAGTGTGGGTAATATGTAAGGACGTGTGTGTGTGTGAGACATCTGAAGGAGTGTATATAACATCCAAGTGTAAGAGGTATGGGTGTATGACACGAGTAACTGCAGATCCTGTGAATAAATGTAAATAGTTTATTGGAGCCAACAATACTTTATGTTGGTCCAGTGCATCATTTATAGTTTATATTAAGTCTCATTTTTATAGCTGAGAATAATTTTCTAATTTTTAGCATCTAGAGCCATCGCCTACAACTTCCTCTTTTTCTCTTCTTGTACTTGGATATATCCTATAATTTCTTTGGGCCCCACTTGTTCTGTTTCTTGAGTGGGGATGATGAGAATATTCGGTTACCTTTTGGAGTCCCTTCCAACTTAGGTGCCAGGGAAAGAAAAATCCAAATATATCAATCCTCCACTCCCTGAACTGCCGTTCCCCAGCGCCAATGCCAGAGTCATGCATCATAAAGGGTCTTCTGGGTATCCAGCAGTTGTATAGCTGCATTTCCCTCTCTTGTTTCAAGCTCTCCTCAAGACAGATGAGCAGTACCAGTGGTTAGAAGAGTAGCAGATGGTGTAGTAAGATGAGTTCAGGGCCCAAGTAGGGTATGGCCCAGAGGGAGTAAACATTTAAAACCTGGGCCAGTTCCTGTAGGTTAACAGACCCCATCAAGACCAAGATTAGAGCTTCCAATTTCTGTTTTGGAGGCAGACAGGAGGAAAGACTTATTGCTAACATCATTCGTCCAGCATCCCAGTATTGAAAAAGACCTTGGAATTTATCTGCTATCAACTGTCCACCCAAAGAAGGATTACCCTCCTTTCTTCTCCCCCAAGGTATCTATCAAGGAATAATCCACACTTTGGACAGCTCCATGGATGGAAAACTCATTCTAGAAGCTGACTGTGACTTCCCTCTATGTCAGACTAGAAGAAATTTGAATGGGTTGGCAAGAAGTCCCCATAATTCCCCCAACCAAAAAGAAAATCTCTTTCACTGTCCATTTTTCCTAATGCCTGCAATATCACAATTTCTGAGAAGTATTTCTTTGGGGTAAGGATGGTTGAGACTAATCTCCCAGGGAGGAAAGTCCACTGACTTGTCTCATGAATGAGTTTCCCAAATCCCTTTCCAAGGTGGGGATTTATTTACAGGAGGAGAGGGCAGGAAGGCACTAGGTCAGGCTGGGGGCAGGGGGCACCTGTTCAACTTAAACATGGTAGGTGTCCCCTGTCTGTGGAGTCTCTGCTTTAACACCCATCACTCCAGGGACCAGGGCACCAGGTTACCAGGGTGACATGGAAATTGGCTTCCAGATTTGCCTTCAGTTAGATCCAATAATACAGATTGCCTGCTGAGAGCTCCCGCCCATGGTCTTCCTGGTTGATCTGTCTTCTTTGAGCCTTAACCTCCTCCCTTCTGTTCTCCACAATACCATTTAATTCCCTTGAAAACCCTCTTATGCCTCATAGCCTGCCCCTGTTTAGAACCATTCAGTTGTGAAATTTCCAACAGAATAAGATCCACATTCTTCAGCCTGGCATTTACACAGGGACATAGCAAAGGGAAGATATAGGTCCATGAAAACAAGTTTATAAAAGTGCCACAAAGATACTAGCCAAGAATTTATTTAAACATTGCAATATATCTTTAGATTTGTTCATCAACTATATGAACACACCCTAGTTTTGGTACGTATTTATTCATTTCTGAGCTATTCTAACACCTGGGTAAGGAGAGAGGACACAAAAATATTACACTGAGCTCAGGCACCACTTGCCCTCCACAGTCTTTCCAGACCTACTCACTCCTTCAGTTTCCTTCCCTTCTGGCTGTGCTGAGTATAGGTGGAAGTGCTGTGAGGGAAAAGACACCTCCTCATCCTGCTGCAGTGGAAGAGGAAAAGTATGTCAGGTAGGTTAGGGATGTTCCTTTTATCTGGACCACTTTTCCTCCAGATTATTGCATGGCTCCCTTCCTTACCTCCTTTCATTCTTAGGGTGACTAATTGCCCTAGTTTTACGGGAACTGAAGGATTTCCCAGGATGTGATTTTTCAGTAATAAAATCAGGACAGTGCCAGGAAAACCAGATGGTCAATCACTCTAGTCATCAATTGTCTGCTTCTCAGTGAAGCTTTCCTTGACCAACCACCACGTCTAAAATAATGTACACTCCCTTCCCCACAAACTGTATTTAATTACTCTGCTGTGTTTTTCCACCTCAGCCCTGCTTATTTGTTTATTTTGTCTCCTCCCACTGCATCATAAGTGAAAGAAAGTGAGCCAAGATGCCAGGTACCATTCAAGCTTTATTAAAGAAAGAAATCTGCTGGGTTGTACTCAAAATGGAGGACAGCCCAGGGCTGCCATGAAAATGGGGACAGCACTAGGCGTGAGGGTGGTAGAGCTTATATTGGTATGTTGGTACCAAGAGCTAGGTGATGTAATTCTGAGGTGGGGATTGAGTTAGGTCATGGGGATGGAGAGTTCTGCGCATGCGGAAATGCCAAAAGTTTCATTTTCTCTGAAACCATGAGGCTTCTTGTAAGAGAGAATGGGGGAGGGGAGGTGAGGAGGTGGATGGCGCCATTTTGTACTTGGGCATGTCTAAGATGGCACTGCTTATGTTGCAGATCTATTAATAAGCTCCAGGAAAGAAGGGCTTTTCTGTCTTGTCACTGCTATATTCCTAACACATAGAACAGTAACTGACACATAGCAAGCAATCAATTCTCATTGTTGTATGACATCTATCCAGTTTGCTTCTAGAAAGCTTGAGATATTTTTGTTTTAAAAACTTGCTGAACTTCAAGGATAGGAAGACTGTCACAGCTGCTGGCAATCACTCACTCTGCCAGGTGCCCTGCTAACAGGCTTGGACCTGTCATTTAATTACATATAGCTTAGGTTACATTCCATCATTTTTTTTTCCTGGCAATGCTACCTCCTGGATATCTCTGTATTAATCTCTTCCTGTAAACCCCATTGCCCTTGCCTAGATCAGGCCTTATTATCCCTACAGCACTGACTCTTACAATATGTCAAACTCATCACCCTCTAGTTTGGTTCTAGCTCCAGGGTTTTTGCTTCAGTTGTTCCTTCTTGACTGGAACATTCTGTCCTCAGATCTGACCATGGCTGGGCCTATCATTTCATTCAGATCTCAGCTGAAATGTCATCTCCTCAGGGAAGCTTTCTTTGACTAACATATTCAAAGACAACCCACCACTCTTTCTTTACCCTGTTTTATCTCCTCCATAACATCTATTACTTTTGAAATTAATTATTTTTATTTTTCTTGTGTGCTTATTGTCTGTTATCCCCACTACTAGCTCCAAGACAACAAGGGCTTTTGTCTGTCTAATTCACTGTTCTATCCCTAGAGGCTAGCAAAGTGCCCAGAACATAATAGGAGCTTCCAGGCTAGTACCCTGCAATCTATCTGCTACAGCAGCCTCTAGAAAGCTCTTCCCAGTCTGCAAATCTGATTACGTCTATCTTCTGACTAAAATCTTCACAGGCTCCTTCTGCCCCTGGGATAAAGTCAAAGCTTCTCATCCCAGTGTTCAAAGATCTCCAGGAACTGTGAGTATGGACAATCCATAGCTTATTTCTGGCTTCCTTCCCCTTTCCCTAACTTGGGCCCTCTAATTCAGACATACTGAATTACAGTTTTTGAATGCCCCAGGCTTTTAAAGCCCACATTCCTTTGTCCATCCTGTTTTCTTTGCCTGGAAATGCCCTTCCTTTGCTTGGACACTGGGAAAACTCCCACTCCTTCAAGACTGGAGGGAGGAGGGAGGAGGTTTCGGTAACGGGCCACAATAATCAACCTCATTGTATATCGACAAAATAAAATTAAGAAAAAAAAAACAGATGAAACAAACAAACAAACGAAAAGACTGGAAAGGGCAGTGTGGTTTATGAGCGGCAAGCTAGTTGGAGGGGGGAGGGTGCTGGTACTTTCTTGCATTTGTATATTTACAGCAAACCCACTGGATTCATTCATCTGGGATGTTACTGATTTGATAATTCAGCCAAATCTTCTCAGGACGACTTTTTCAAAACAGCTATATTGAGGTATAATTCACATGCCATAAAATTCATGTTAGAAGTGTACAATGCAAAAATTTTAGTAAATTTTTAGGGTTGTGTAATCACTACCACAATTCAGTTTTGGAACATTTCCATCACCTCCCAAAATTCCCTCCTGCCTGTTTACACTTAATTGGAACTCCCAACACCAGTGCTAGGTAACTATTGATCTGTTTTCCATCTCTACAAATTTGCCCTTTCTCTATATTTCAAATAAATAGCATCATATAATATGTAATCTTCTGCATCCAGCTTATTTTACTTATCATGTTTTTGAGGATCTTCCATGTTGTAGCATGTGTCAATACTTCATTTCTTTTTATTGCTGAAAATTATTTTATTGTATGATATACCACATTTTGTTAACCCATTCATTCATTGATGGACATTTGGGTTACTTACACCTTTTGGCTATTGTAAATAACACTACTGTGAGCACGGTTGTACAAATATCTCTCCAAGATCCTGGTTTTGATATTTTTGCAGTAGACGCAACAGTGGAATTGCCGGATCATAAGCTAATTCTATTTTTAATTTTTTGAGGAACCACCATATTATATTCCATAGCTATACCATTTTTTAAATTAAAATCTTGGTTCTTTCTTATTTTAATTAAAAATTTTTTTTAATTTAATTTTATTTTGTCAATATACAATGTGGTTGATTATTGTGGCCCCTTACCGAAACCTCCCTCCCTCCTCCATCTCGCCCCTCCCTCCCAACAACCTCATATCTGTTCGCTTGTCATATCAATTTCAAGGAATTGTAGTTGTTGTGTCTTCTTCCCTACCCCCCCTCAGGTTATTTGTATTTATTTATTTATTTTTAGTTCCCACAAATATGTGAGAACATGTGATATTTCTCTTTCCCTGCCTGACTTGTTTCACTTAATATAATTCTCTCAAGGTCCATCCATGTCGTTGCAAATGGCAGTATTTCATTCTTTTTTATAGCAGAGTAGTATTTCATTGTGTAGATATACCACATTTTCCATATCCACTCATCTGATGATGGACATTTGGGCTGGTTCCAATTCTTAGCTATTGTAAAGAGTGCAGCAATGAACATTGGAGAACAGGTATACCTTTGACTTGAAGATTTCCATTCCTCCGGGTATATTCCCAGCAGTGGGATAGCTGGGTCATATGGTAGATCTA
>NW_007736604.1:20511-36814 GCF_000696425.1 Galeopterus variegatus
ATATATCATCCTTTGAGAAATGCCTATTTAGTTCTTTTGCCCATTTTTTAATTGGGTTACTTGCTTTTTGTTGTAAAGTTGTTTCAGTTCCTTTCTGGATATTAATCCTTTGTCAGATGTATATTTTGCAAATATTTTCTCCCACTCTGTTGGTTGTCTTTTAACTCTGTTAATTGTTTCTTTTGCTGTGCAGAAGCTTTTTAGTTTGATATAAGCCCATTTATTTATTTTTCCTTTGGTTGCCCATGGTTTTCTCTGTTAATTATTTCTTTTGCTGTGTAGAAGCTATTTAGTATAATATAATCCTATTTGTTTATTTTTCCTTTGGTTGCTCATGCTTTTGGGGTGATATTCATGCAGTCTGTGCCAAGTCCTACTTCCTGAAGTGTTCCTCCTATGTTTTCTTTAAGATGTTTTATTGTTTCAGGGTGTATATTTAATTATTCAATCCATTTTGAGTTAATTTTAGTATATGGTGGGAGGTATGGGTCTAGTTTCATTCTCCTGCATATGAATATCCAGTTGTCCCAGCACCATTTGCTGAAGAGGCATTCTCTTCCCCAGTGTGTAGACTTGGTGCCTTTGTCAAAGATCAGATGGCTGTAGGTGTGTGAGTTGATTTCTGGATTCTCTATTCTATTACATTGATCAATGTGTCTGTTTTTACGCAAGTACCATGCTGTTTTGGTTATTATAGCTTTGTTGTATAATTTAAAGTCAGGTAGTGTTATGCCTCCAGCTTTCTTTCTTTCTTTCTTTCTTTCTTTCTTTCTTTCTTTCTTTCTTTCTTTCTTTCTTTCTTTCTTTCTTTCTTTCTTTCTTTCTTTCTTTCTTTTTTCTGTTTTGCTTGGAATTGCTTAAACTATGCATGGTCTTTTGTTATTCCATATAAATGTCTGGATAGTTTTTTCCATTTCTGAGAGAAATGTCATTGGAATTTTGATGGAGATTGCATTGCATCTGTATATCACTTTGGGTAGCATGGATATTTTCACAATGTTGGTTCTTCCAATCCAAGAGCATCAGATATCTTTCCATCTTCTTGTGTCCTCTTCAATTTCTCTCAGCAGTGGTTTGTAGTTCTCATTATAGAGATTTTTCACATCCTTGGTTAACTCTATTCCTAAGTATTATTTTTTTGGTGGCTATTGTAAATGGGCAAGCTTTCTTGATTTCTCTTTCTGCATGTTCACTATTGGAGAATAGAAATGCTATTGATTTCTGTGTGTTGATTTTGTATCCTGCAACTTTGCCGAAATCATTTATCAACTCCAAGAGTTTTTTTTTGGAGAGGCATTAGGCTGTCCGATATATAGGATCATGTCATCTGCAAATAGGGACAATTTGACTTCATCTTTTCCAATCTGGATGCCCTTTATTTCCTTTTCTTCTCTGATTGCTCTGGCTAGTACTACAACACTATGTTGAATAGGAGTGGTGAGAGTGGGCATCCTTGTCTAGTCCCTGTTCCTAAGAGAAAAGCTTTCAGCTTTTCCCCATTCAGCATGATATTGGCAGTGGGCTTATCGTATATGGCTTTAATAGTGTTGAGATACTTTCCATCTATACCTAACTTGTAGAGATTATTTATTGTGAACGAATGTTTAATTTTGTCAACTGCTTTTTCAGCATCTGTAGAGATGATCATAATGTGTGTCCAGAAATTTTTCCATTACCTCCAGATTTTCAAATTCGTTGGCTTATTGTTATTTATAGTAGGCTCTAATGATTCCTTGTATTTCAGATGTATCAGTTGTAATATCACCTTTTTCATTTCTAATTTTTGTTATTTGGGTCTTTTCTCTTCTTTTATTAGTTAGCCATGCTAATGGTTTGTCAATTTTATTTATCTTTTCAAAAAATCAACTTTTTGATTCATTGATCTTTTATATTGCTTTTTGGGCTTCAATTTCATTAAGTTCTGCTCTGATCTTAATGATTTCTTTCCATCTGCTAACTTTGGGTTTGGATTGTTCTTGTTTTTCAAGTTCTTTAAGGTGAAGTATTAGGTTGTTCACTAGCCATCTTTCCATTCTTTTGATGTAAGCATTTAATGCAATAAATTTCCCTCTTAGTAGTGCTTTTGCAGTATCCCACAGGTTTTGGTATGATTCGTCATTGATTTCATTAGTTTCCATAAATTATTTCATTTCCTGCTTGATTTCTTCTTGGACCCTTATGTCATTAAGTAGAATGCTGTTTAATTTCCATGTGTTTGTATAGTTTCCAGAATTTTATTTGTTATTGATTTCTAATTTCCTCCCATTGTGGTCTGAAAAAATACGTGGGATAATTCCAATTTTTTTGAATTTTTTGAGACTTGATTTGTGACCTAACATGGGATCTTAGTGTCTATTTCCTTCTTTAGGTCTAATAGTGTTTGCTTTATAAATCTGGCTGCTCTGTCATTGAGTGCATATATATTTATGATTTTTATGTCCTTTAATGGATCAATCCTTTTATCATTACATAGTGGCCCTCATTATCTCTTTTTATGGTTTTTAGTTTAAAGTCTATTTTGTCAGATACAAGAATAGCTACTCCAGCTCATTTTTCATTTTTGTTTGCATGGTAAATCTTTTTCCATCCTTTCACTCTTAGTCTATGAGAGTCTTCATAGGTTGGTGGGTCTCTCGAAGGCAGAAGATAGTTGGGTCCTCCTTTTGAATACAGTCAGCCAGTCTGTGTCTTTTGATTGGGGAATTTAAGCCTTTTCCCTTAAGAGTTGTTATTGAAAGGTGTTGATTTACTCCTAGCATTTTACTGATTTTTGTTTGGATGTCTTATGTGTGTTTGTTCCTTTCTTTCTGATTTACTGTTTGTTCTGTATTTGTTTGTTTCTCAGGTTGTAGATAAGCTTTTTTTTTTTGTTTTCTCTTCATCGTTGGCACTTTTATTTTACTAGTGGGTTTTGGTTTTTCTTGAGTTTTTATGGCAGTGGTAGTTATTTTTCAGGTACCAAACTCAGTACTCCCTTGAGAATTTCTTGTAAGGGTGGTCATGTGGTAGTGAACTCCCACAGTTTTTGTTTGTTTGAGAAATACACTATTTGCCCTTCATATCAGAAGGATAGCCTTGTGGGGTAGAATATTCTTGGCTGGCAATCTCTGTCTTTTAGTATCTTGAATATATCATCCCATTCCTTTCTGGCTTTTAGGGTTTGTGATGAAAAGTCTGATGTTAGTCTGATTGGGGCTCCCTTATAGGTGATTTGATGCTTCTCTCTTGCAGTTTTTAAGATTCTCTCTTTGTCTTTGAGTTTTGCCAATTTGACCATAACATGTCTGGGAGAAGACCTTTTTGGATTCAATACATTTGGAGATCTATGAGATTCCTGAATATGAACATCTGTGTCTTTTTCTATACCTGGGAAGTTTTCTGCCACTATTTTTTTGAATATATTTTCAATGCAATCTCCTTTTTCCTCCCCTTCTGGAATACCCATGACTTGGATATTTGATTGCTGAAGCTTGTCTGATATCTCTTGTAGATTTTCTTCAATGCTCTGAATTCTTTTTTCTTTTTCTTTTTTCTGCCTGTGTTATTTCAAACAGCCCATCTTCAAGGTCAGAAGTTCTTTCTTCTGCCTCTGCAAGCCTGCTGGTTAAACTCTCTGTTGTGTTTCTTATTTCACTGAATGAGTTCTTCAGCTCGGCAAGCTCTGCTACATTCTTTTTCAGGGCATTGATTTGCTTGTACATTTCTTCTTTCAGGTCCTGTATACTTTTCCTCATTTCATCGTGTCGTCTAGCTGAGTTTTCTTGTATCTCATTTAGTTTCCTTAGAATTATCACTCAAAATTCCTTGTCAGACATATCACGGGCTTCTTGTTCTATAGGAGCTAGAGCTTTAGATTTATTATGCATTGATGGTGTACTTTCTTGATTTTTCATATTTGTGGTATATTTACTTTGATGTTTAGTCATCGTGGTAGGGGCTTTCACAGTCCACTGGTTCTACACTATTGTCCAGATAGGATGTTGCTGGGGCTGCCAATTTGGCATGGCTGCTTCAGTGTCTGATTGATTGCCAACTTGCACCTTGGGTGTGTGTTCACCATGGGTCTTGGGCCTCTCCATGGAGGTGCCTATCTGGTCAGCATGCACTTGGCCTGGCTGGTGATGTAGTCTGGCGGCAGTGAGGCCTACCTGCTTGGTTTTGCACTGGCGCTGCAGGTTGCATGGTCTCCGTGGATTATGGGCCTCTTCAGTGGGGTACCTCTCTGGTCAGCATGCACTCGGCCATCCTGGGGATGGGGTCCATCAGTTGTTAAGCCTACCTGCTCAGTTGTATGCTGGTGCCGTGGGTGGGTTGTCTCTGTGGGACTTGGGCTTCTCTGGCACTGTGCCTCTCTGGTTGCTGCATCCTCAGCTGGGTGGAGATGGAGTCTAGCAGCTGTGAGGCCTACTTGCTCAGTTGCACACTGGTGCCACAGAGTGCATGGTCTCCACAGATCCTATTATTTATTTTCTATGTATTTGTATACCTTCCAGCAATTTGCCTATTTTTTTATCTCCAGTTTTAGTACTTTGTGGTCTGAAAAGATTGTTGGAATGATTTCAATTTTTAAAAATTTGCTGAGACTAGATTTGTGACCTAATATGCGGTCTATCCTGGAGAATGTACCATGAGCTGATGAGAAGAAAGTGTATTCTTTAGCCGTTGGGTGAAATGTTCTGTATATATCTGCCAGATCCAGTTCATCTAGGATGTAGATTAAATCCTGTGTCTCTTTGTTGACTTGTTGCATGGAACTCCTGTCCCATACTGAGAGAAGAATGTTCAGATCACCCACTATTAATGTGTTAGGTCCTATCTCCTTCTTTAGGTCTAAGAGTGTTTGCTTAATATGTCTGGGTGCTCCAGTATTGGGTGCATACATGTTTATGATTGTTATGTCTTGTAGCTGGATAGTTCCCTTTATCATTATATAATGGGCTTCTTTGTGTTTTTTAATGTTTTTTGGTTTAACGTCTATTTTGTCCAAAATAAGAATAGCTACTCCTGCTCGTTTTGGGGTTCCATTTGTATTGTATATCTTTTTCCATACCTTCACTTTTAGACTATGAGTGTCTTTACAGGTGAGGTGTGTCTCTTGAAGACAGCATATACTTGGGTCTATCTTTTTAATCCAGTCAGTCAGCCTGTGTCTTTTGAATGGGGAGTTTAGTCCACTTGCATTCAGAGTAGTTATTGAGAAGTGTTTAATTCCTGTCATTTTATTGCTACTTTTTTAGATGGTTTAAATATCTTTTGATCATTATTTTGCCCTTTATTTCTCTTCTTCAATGTGAGTTGGGGTTTTAAGGCAGAATGGTTTAGCTTCCTTCTCTTTCATGCTGGCATTTTTGTTTTAACTGTGGGTGTTGCTCTTTCTTGTGTATTCATGATGATGGTCACCATTATTCAGATTCCAGATGAATGAGTCCCTTCAGAATTTCTTGCAGGGCTGGTCATGTAGTGGTGAACTCCCACAACTTTTGTTTGTCTGAGAAATACACTATTTCTCCCTCATTTCTGAAGGAGAGTTTTGTTGGGTAAAGAATTCTTGGCTGGCAGTGTTTTTCTTTAAGTATTTTGAATATGTCATCCCACTTTCTTCTGGCCTGTAAGGTTTCAGTTGAGAAGTCTGCTGTTAGTTTGATGGAGGTTCCCCTATAAGTGACCTGACACTTTTCTCTTGCTGTTTGTAGAATTCTCTGTTTGTCACTGAGCTTTGCTAATTTAACTATAATATGTCTTGGGGAGATTCTTCGTGGGTTGAATCTGTTTGGGGACCTTTGAGCTTCCGGGACCTGAAGGTCTGTATCTCACCCTGCACCTGGTAAGTTTTCTGCTGGTATTTCCTTGAGTAAATTTTTGATACCTTTTCCTTTCTCCTGCCCTTCAGGCCTGCCCACAATTCAGAGTGCTTGAGGTCATCTGCTATCTCTTGTAGGTTTTCCTCATTGTTTTAAATTCTTTTTTCCTTTTTCTGTCTGCCTGACATTTCAAAAAGACCATCTTCAATCTCTGAAATTCTTTTTTCTGCTTGCTCTACCCTGCTACTCAAGTTATCAGTCATATTTTTTATTTCATTGAGTGAGTCTTTCATTTCTAGAAGCTCTGCTACACTCTTTTTTATGGTATTAATCTCTTTATAGATTTACTCCTTCATATTATGAATTTTTTTCCTTTTTTCATTGTGTTCTCTAATTGAGTCTTCCTTTATTTCTTCAAGTTTTCTTAAGATCATTGCTTGAAATTCTTTTCCAGACATTTCAAAGGATTCCCTGTTGCATGGAGTCTGACTTTGGGGTATTACCATATCCTTTTGGTGGTGTCATTTCTTCTTGATTGTTTGTGCTTCTAATGTTTTTTTGCTGATGCTTTGTCATTTGGTAGAGGGTTTGCTTCTTTTATTACACTGAGGTTGGCTGTGGAGTGGCCTTGGTTGCTACTATGGGGGGTGAATTGTCTTTGCTTGACAGTAGGTGTGGTGGTGGCTATGTTAAACCACTTTGGTTCCCATTGAAGACTCTGTGGTCATCGAATGAGCTCCTAGCATGTGGAGTTCTGCTGGGCCAAACTCCGTGGTTTGGAGCAGTAGGCTGGTGCTCCCCCTGGGTCTGAGGCAGGATTAGGGGCCATGCAGAGCTGTATGGTTCCACTGGCTGGTGGTGTTGTCAGCTGCTGCCAGTTGGCTCACCTGTGTGGTGTCAGTTCAGGGTGCAGGGGTGGGGCTTGGAGCTCCCCCCCAACTGTGTCCAAGGCAGCAGTGTGAGGGGGCCATGCGGAGCTGTGCAGTTCTGCTGGCTGATACCAGCAGGCTCACCTGCATGGTGCTGGTTCAGGGTGTGGGTGTGGGGCCTAGAGCTCTGCCTTGTGCCTGGATTCAAGGTGGTGGGGTGAGGGAGGTGCATGGAGCCACGGTTCCACTGGCTGGCACTTGCATGCCCACCCACACAATGCCAGTTTCAGGGCACAGGGGCAGGGCCTGGAGCTTCCCACATGCCTAGGTCCAAGGTAGCAGGGTGAGGGAGCCACGTGGAGCTGTGGTTGCACTGGCTGGCAGTGGTGTGGCCACCTGCATGGTGCTGGTTCAGGGTGTGGGGTTAACAGATATTTGAACTATGGGCATTCAAGAAGGAGAGCAAACCAAAAAAGTTACTGAAAACATATTTAATTAAATAATAGCTGAGAACTTCCGTAGTCTTGGGAAAGATAGGAATATCCAAACCCAGGAAGCTCAAAGGTTCCCAAAGAGATTCAACTCGAAAAGGCCCTGTCCAAGAAACATTGTAGTCAAAATATCAAAAGTAAAATACGAAGAGAAAATTCTAAAAGCAGCAAGAGAAAAACATCAAGTCACTTATAAAGGAACTTCTATTATACCAACAGTAGACTTCTCAGCAGAAACCCTGCAGGCCAGGAGAGAATGGGAGTGATATGTTTAAAGTACTGAAAGAAAAAAACTGCCAGCTAAGAATATTATCCATAGCAAAGCTATCTTTCAAAAATGGAGGAGAAATAAAGTCTTTCTCAGGCAAGGAAAAGTTAAGAGAATTCATCGCCACTAGTCAGGACTTACAATTTCTTGTAAGAAAAGCTTAGAGGAATGCTACATCTAGAAGAGCGTGAATGATAACAATCATCATAAAAACACCATAAAATGTGAAATTTACTGATAGAATAGATACACGAAATAGAAAGAGAAAAGAATCAAACCTTAGAAATACAGAAACCCATCAAACCACAAGGATAAACAATAAGAAAGGGACAAAGAATACACAAAATGATGAAAAAGCAACCAACAAAATGACAGAAGCAAGACCTTACATATCAGTAATAACTTTGAATATAAAAAGATCAAATGCTCCAATTAAAAGACATAGGCTGGCTGAACAGAGAACAAAACATGACCCATTCATGTGTTGCCTATTGAAAAATGCACCTTACTTACAAAGACACAGATAGACTTACAGTGAAGGGATGGAAAAAGATATTCCATGCAAATGGAAAGCAAAAGTGACTGGGAGTAGCTATACTTATGTTAGATAAAGCAGACTTTATTTTTTTATTTTTATTTTTTTCCTTTTTGTCTTTTTTACTGACTGGTAATGGGATCGCAACCCTCGGTGTCACACCTGTACCGGGGACTGGCAACGGGATCACAACCCTCGGTGTTGCGCCCGCACCATGCTCAGCCAGTGAGCGGGAACCAGTCTCCACATGGGATCCAAACCCTCGGCAGGAGCGCCGCCGCGCTCCCAAGCAGCGCACTCTCCAGTGCGCCAGCAGGCCGACCCGATAAAGCAGACTTTAAATCACGATCTGTACTAAGAGATGAGGAAGAGCATTATATAATGATAAAGGGATCAATACAGCAATAAGACATAACAATTATTAATATATATGCACCCAACACTGGAGCACACAGATATATAAAGCAAACATTTTCAGAAATAAAGGGAGAGATAGAAGCCAACATGGTAATAGCTGGGGACTTTAATATCCCACCCTCAGCACTGGACAGATCATTGAGTTAGAAAATCAATGAAGAAATATTGGATTTAAATTACTCCACAGACCAGATGGACTTAAAGACATTTAAAGAACATTTCATCCAACAGCTACAGAATATATATTCTTTTCATCAGCACATGGAACATTCTCTAGGATTGATCAGATGTTGGGCCACAAAACTAGTCTTAACAGTTCCCCCCAAAATTGAAATCATATCAAGTACTTTTTTCTGGCCATTATGGAGTAAAACTAGAAATTAATAACAAGAAGAACTTTTGAAACTACATATATACATGAAAATTAATAAACATTCTCCCAAACAACCAATGGGTAAAAGAAAACATTAAGAAGAAAATTAAAAAATTTCTTGAAGCAAATGAAGACAGAAAGACAATATACAAAAACCTATAGGATACAGCCAAAGCAGTATTAAGAGGAAAGTTTATAGCAATAAACCCCTACATCAAAAAAAATTTAGAAAGATCTCAAAGAAACAACCTAACAATGTACCTCAAGGAACTAGCAAAGCAAGGACAAACAAAAACCAAAATAAGGAGAAGAAAAGAAATAAAAAACATCAGAGTATAAATAAATAAAATTAAGACAATGCAAAAGATCAGTCAAACAGAAAGTTAGTGTTCTAAAAAGATAAAGAGGACTTCCAATCAAGATGGTGGAACACAGTCCCCAGCATCACCCTCTCCCACAATCAACCAATTTACAACTATTGAAAAGCAATGACTGCCGAACTTGGGCCACTAGAGCTCAGGTGAAGAAGAGGAGAGAGTTCATGAAGATGGGGGAAGCCATGATGAGAGGAAAAAAGGATGGTTCTGATCATTTTGAGCCCTGGCCATTTCAAGGCTGGCCTGGGTGAGCACATGGAGCTTGAACTGGCAAAGCTGCAGCTGTGCCCTTTGTGTGATGTTACTTGGAAACTGCAGGAGAGAAGAGGGCCATTGTGGACTCCAGGCCAGCAAGACCACTAACAGGGTTTGCATGGACCCTCATAGGACCTAGGGGCCACAGACAGCTGAAAAAAGAAGCCACTCAGAGGCCATTGAGTAACCACAAGGGATTGGTGCATGGCATGGCCCATAGGAGTGTTTGGAGTGTGTGGGGTGGGATAGACTGGCCCATTGGGGGAACATTGGGACACAGCATGGACAGCTGATCTGCCTCCCAGTCAGCATGGGCCCACTCAGTGGCAACTGTTCAGAAATATAGAACTTCAGGGGGTGCAGTTTGCTGGAAAGACTCAGGCCCAGACCAGTTTCCACACAACCCTGGTACATTGGACCTCACAAGACCCAGAAGTACATAAAAAGGTCAACAATTAAAACCTGAGCTGCACAAAAAGCCTTCCTCAGAGAATAAGCAGCAAAGCAGCAATTTAGCTCAACTACAAGGCTCAAGTGCTGGTCCCCACAGGAAGTCCCCCTATTTCATAAGTAAGCAAAGGACAACAAATTAGTTCCAGTGCAGATTTTAAGTGGTGGGGGTAGCTAATAATCCAACACAGAACTGAAAGAAAACACAAAACACCCACAGACCAGAGACAAAGTTCCGATATTAACCAGTAAAGGTCTAACACCACCAAACAATGCCTATAAAACCTAGAAGGACCAGAATCCCCCTGGGATCCTGAGCTGGGGTGGGCCTCAGCCACATCCCCACAAAGTCCGCATCAAGCTGTGATGACTGATCCACTGCCAGAAGCCTCCAGGGCTCCTGAAGGAGAATGGGGGGGTTACAGTCCTCAGTCATGTCCCCCTGCACTCTGCAACCAGGCCAGCAAAGGAACCAGCTGTGGGCCAGCCCCTCGCCCCTCCTCCCTGCCCCTTCCTCCCACATCTTCCCCCACCTTTTCCCCACTCTCCTTCCCCCAACTGCTCTGCAACAACATCTTAGAAGGTAAAAAAATAATAGTAATAATAACTAATAAATTTAAAAAAGAAAAGATAAACAAAATAAATAAACCATTAGCCAGGGTAACCAAAAAATAAGAGAAAAGAGCCAAATAAACAAAATCAGAAGTGCAAAAGGAAATGTTACAACTCATAACTCTGAAATACAAAGGATCACTAGAGACTATTATGAACAACTAAATACCAATAAATTTGAAAGCTTACAGGAAATGGATAAATTGCTGGACACACATGACCTACCAAGAGTGAACCAAGAAGAAGTAGAAAACCTAAATAGACCAATAACAAGTAACAAGATTGAATCAGTAATAAAAAATCTCCCAATAAAGAAAAGCCCAAGACCAGATGGCTTCGCTGCTGAATTCTAGTGAACATCTAAAGATCTAATACCAAAACTTGAACTATTTCAAAAAATTGAAGTGGACAGAATTCTTCCAAACTCATACTACAAGGCTAGTATTTTCCTGATACCAAAACCAGGCAAGGACACAACAACAAAAAAAGAAAACTACAGGCCAATATCCCTAGTAAACATACATGCAAAAATCCTCAGTGAAATAGTAGCAAACCAAATCCAACAGCACATAAAAAAGATTATGCACCATGATCAAGTGGGAATTCTCCCAGGGATGCAAGGATTGTTCAGCATATGAAAATCAATAAATGGACTATATCACATCAACAGAATGAAAGAAAAACCCATTTGATCATTTCCATAGATGTGGAGAAAGCATTTGATAAAATTCAACATCATTTCATGATAAAAACTCTCAAAAAATTAGGTATAGAAGGAAAGTATCTTAATACAATAAAAGCTATATTTGACAGACATCATACTGAATGGAGAAAAGCATTCAGCTAAGAACTGGAACAAGACAAGGATGCCCATTTTCACCACTTTTATTCAACATAGTACTGGAAGTCCTCGCCAGAGCAAGTAGGCAAGAGAATGAAATAAAGGGCATCCAAATTGGAAAGGAGGAAGTTAAATTGTCCAGGTCTGCAGATAACAAGGTTTTATACAGAGAGAAACCTAAAGACTATCAAAAAACTCCTAGACCTGATAAACAAATTTAATAAGGTTGCAGAATATAAAATCAACATATAAAAATCAGTAGCATTTCTATGTACTAACAATGAACAGGTAGAAAAAGAAATTCAAGAAAGAAATCCAATTTACAATAGCAACAGCAACAACAACAAAAATACCTAGGAAGAAATTTAAGCAAGGAGGTTAAAGATCTCTACAAGAAAAACTTTAAAACACTGATGAAAGAAGATGAAGAAAATATACAAAAAATGGAAAGACATCTCATTCTCATGGATTGGAAGAATTAATATTGGTAAAATGGCCATATTTCCCAAAGCAATCTACAGATTCAATACAATTCCTATCAAGCTACCGATGACATATTTCACAGAAATATATATATATATAAAAGTCCTAATACTTATATGGAATGACAAAAGACCCCAAATAGCCAAAGCAATCTTGAAGAAAAAGAACGAAGTGGGGAGCATCACTCTTCCTGACTTCAACTTATATTACAAAGCTATAGTAATCAAAATGGCATGGTACTGGCACAAAAACAAATACATAGACCAATGAAAGAGAATAGAGAATACAGAAATAAATCCATGTACCTACAGCCAACTGATTTTTGACAAAGAAGCCAAGAACATACACTGGGGAAAGGACAGTCTCTTCAATAAATGGTGCTGGGAAAATTGGACATTCATATGCAGAAGAATAAAATTAGATCCCTATCTCTCACCATATACCAAAATCAACTCAAAGTGGATTAAAGACTTAAATGTAAGACCTGAAACTATGAAACTTCTAGAAGAAAACACAGGGAAAACACTTCAGGACATAGGACTGGCTAAAGATTTTATGAATAAGATATCTAAAGCACTGGCAACAAAAGCAAAAATAAACAAATGGGATTATATAAAACTAAAAAGCTTCTGCACAGCAAAGGAAACAATCAACAGAGCAAAAAGACAACCTGCAGAATGGGAGAAAATACTTGCAAAGTATGCATTTGAAAAGGGATTATTATCCAGGATATACAAATAACTCAACAGAAAAAAAAAATTAAAAAATGGGCAAATGAGCTAAATAGATGTTTCTCAAAAGAAGACATACAAATAGCCAACAGGTATATGAGAAAATGCTCACTATCACTAGTCATTAGAGAAATGCAAATCAAAACCACAATGAAATATTGTCTCATCCCAGTTAGACTGGCTATTATAAAAAAGATGGAAAATAACGTACATTGGAGAGGATGCAGAGAAAGGGGAACTCCTACACATTGTTGGTGGGAATGTAAATTAGTTCAGCCATTATGGAAAACAATATGGAGGTTTCTCAAACAGCTACAGATAGAACTATGATATGATCCAGCAATCCCACTGCTGGGTATATACCCAAAGGAAAGGAAATCAACAAGTTGAAGGGATACCTGCTTTCCCATGTTTATCGTGGCTCTATTTACAATAGTCAAGAGTTAGAACCAACCTAAATGCCCTTCCACGGATGACTGGATAAGGGAAATGTGGTATATATACACAATGGAATGCTACTCAGTCATAAAAAAACCACAATTTCTGCCATTCATAGCAACATGGATGAACTTGGAGAAAATTATGTTAAGTGAAATAAGCCAGGCACAGAAAGAGAAATACTGCACGCTCTCAGTCATATGGAAGCTAGAAAAGTTGACCTCATAGAAGTAGAGAGTAGACTAGTGGTTACTATATATTAGCAAGAGGTGGGAGAGGGGGGATGGGGAGAAGATGATCATGGATACAAAACTGTAGAGGGATAAGAAGAATAATAGCAATATAGGGAGACTACAGTCAACAGTAAATTAATGGATAACTTCAAGTAGCTGGTTGAGAAGATGTTTAATGTTTCCAACACAAAGAGGTGACAAACGTTTGAGGTGATGGATATGCTAAGTACCCTGATATGATCATCACATGCTGTATAAATATACCTAAATATCATATCGTACTCCATAAATATATACAACTATCATGGGTCAATTAAGAAACAAAAAATCTGTATCCCCAAGAAGGCTCAGTGTTCCTGGAAGGCAGGGCCTAGGTCACATTATTCTTTTTATTATTACTAGGGCCCAGCACAGGGTCAGGCACAGAGGAAGCCTGTGATGGAAGTTTGTTGGAGGAACTCAACTGTAAACCAAACCATTTAAACACTCTTAAAAGTATAGGAGATAGAAATTATCCACAGGCAATATAGAGACAATACCATAAGGGAAAGATGAAAGAACAAGCTCCAGTACCAAATATCAAAGCTTCTCCCTTGTACCTTTCACATAATGGATTAACTAGAAAAACATTGACAAAGAGAACTTCAGCCAAAACCCATGAGACCAGACAAGCTACTCACAGGCAGTCACAAGGACAAACTCATCTATGTGGCAAAATAGTGAGAAGACCTGTGAATAGAGGTGAAAAGCCAACTGAGCCTGGTGATAGCTGGTTGTCCAGTGCAGAATTTCAGCTCAACTTTAAATTTACCTAAGGAACTCACTACTCCAAATGTAAATTTAAATGCTAGTCTAAAGAGATACAGCCCTTTAGACATGGGACAGAACCCCCTGTAGAGTGAACTGCCAACCATCCATTGTTGGCCTAAAAGCAGTCACCAATTTAGAAAGTGTTCAAGCTCAACAACCACAAAGACTTAATTCCTACCACCTGCACCAAACTCCTAGCACCCAACTGGACCAATCTATACTTATATAGAAGAAATACTGTTAATATGAGGAACAAGAACTCCATTCTCTCTGCATAAGCTGATATCAGACTGGATGCCCACTGATAATTAACAATATAATAAAAACTGTCCAACCAAAATCCACTTATATCTTCAATTGTTAACCCAACACGGGCATGCACAAAGGAAAGATTAAAAGAAGGAAAAGGGAGAGAGGCACCCAGCCGGAGAGGCCAAAGATCCATGGAGACTACACCCCCTGTGGTGCAAGCATGAGACCCAGCCGGTAGGCCTCACTGCTGCTGCCCGAATCCATCCCCAGCCCGGCCGAGTGTGTGCTGACCAGAGAGGCACCTCCATGGAGAGGCCTAAGACCCAAGGCAAGCATGCACAAAGACACCAGTGGGTAACCAAGCAGACAGAAAGGCTGCTGTGCAAAATTGGCAGTGCCAGCAATATCCTAGCCAGACAATAGTGTTAAACCAGTGGACTGTGAAGTCCCCTGCCACAATGACTAAACATCAAAGTAAAGATACCAGAAATATGAAAAATCAAGAAAGTACACCACCAAAGGATAACTTTCAAGCTCTAGTTCCTATACAACAAGAAGCCCATGAAATGTCTGACAAGGAATTTTGAGTGATAATTCTAAAGAAACTAAATGAGATACAAGAAAACTCAGCTAGACGACACGATGAAATAGGAAAAATATACAGGACCTGAAAGAAGAAATGTACAAGCAAATCAATGCCCTGAAAAAGAATGTAGCAGAGCTTGCCAAGCTGAAGAACTCATTCAGTGAAATAAGAAACACAGCAGAGAGTTTAACCAGCAGGCTTGCAGAGGTAGAAGAGAGAACTTCTGACCTTGAAGATGGGCTGTTTGAAATAACACAGGCAGAAAAAAGAAAAAGAAAAAAGAATTCAGAGCATTGAAGAAAATCTAAGAGAGATATCAGACAATCTTAAGTACTCGAATATCTGAGTCATAGGTATTCCAGATGGGAGGAAAAAGGAGATTGCATTGAAAACATATTTGACAAAATACTGGCAGAAAACTTCCCAGTTATAGGAAAAGACACAGATCATCACATTCAGGAAGCTCAAAGAGCCCCAATGGTATTCAACCCAAAAAGGTCTTCTCCAAGACATGTTATGGTCAAATTGGCAAAACACTAAAGACAAAGAGAGAATCTTAAAAGCTGCAAAAGAGAAGCATCAAATCACCTATAAGAGAGCCCCAATCAGACTAACATCAGACTTTTCATCATGAACCCTAAAAACCAGAAAGGAATGGGATGATATATTCAAGATACTAAAAGACAGAGATTGCCAGCCAAAAATACACTACCACACAAGGCTATACTTCTGAAATGAAAGGTAAATAGTATATTTCTCAGACAAACAAAAACTGTGGGAGTTCCCTACCACACGACCACCATTACAAGAAATTCTCAAGGGAGTACTGAGTTTGGTACCTGAAAAATAACGACCACTGCCATAAATACAAAAGAAAAATCAAAACCCACTGGTAAAAGAAAAATGCCAACATTGAGGAGAAAAAAAAAGTTGATCTACAACCCAAGGAACCAACCAATACAGAAAACAAACAGTAAATCAGAAAGAAAGTAAAAAAAGACACTTAAGACATCCAAAAAAAAAAAAAAAATTCAGTAAAATGCTAGGAGTAAATCAACACTTTTCAATAACAACTTTTAATGTAAAAGGATTAAATTCTGGTTCAAAAGACACAGACTGGCTGACTGGATTCAAAAGGAGAACCCACCTAATATGCTGCCTTCAAGAGACTGACCTCACCTATAAAGACTAATATAGACTAAGAGTGAAATGATGGAAAAAGATCTTCCATGCAAACAGAAAAGAAAAACGAGCTGGAGTAGCTATTCTTATATCTGACAAAGTAGACTTTAAACTAAAATCCATAAAAAGAGACAATGAGGGACACTACATAATGATAAAAGGACTGATCCATCAAGAAGACATAACAATCATAAATATGTATGCACCCAATGTTGGAGCAGTCAGATTTATAAAACAAACTCTATTAGACCTAAAGAAGGAAATAGACACTAATACCATAATAGCAGGGGACCTGAACA
>NW_007736604.1:37137-38997 GCF_000696425.1 Galeopterus variegatus
TCATCTAGGCAAAGATCATCTAGGCAAAGAATCAGCAGAGAAACACAAGATCTAAACAACACTCTAGACCAATTGGACTTGGCAGATATCTACAGAACATTCTATCCAACAACCTCAGAATATTCAATTTTCTCATCAGCACATGGATCATTCTCCAGGATAGATCCCATGTTAGGTCACAAATCAAGTCTCAAAAAATTCAAAAAAATTGGAATTATCCCATGTATTTTTTCAGACCACAATGGATGACAAATAGAAATCAATAACAAATGAAATTCTGGAAGCTATACAAACACATGGAAATTAAACAGCATTCTTCTTCTTCTTTTTTTTTTTTTGGTCCTTTTTGAGACCGGCCGCACCATGCTCAGCCAGTGAGCGCTGTGAGCGCACTGGTCATCCCTATATAGGATCCAAACCCATGGTGGGAGCGCTGCTGCGCTCCCAGCGCCGCGCTCTCCTGAGTGTGCCACGGGCTCGGCCCCAAAGAGCATTCTTCTTAATGACATATGGGTCCAAGAAGAAATCAAGGAGGAAATGAAAAAATTTATGGAAACTAATGAAACCAATGACACATTATACCAAAACCTGTGGGATACTGCAAAAGCACTACTAAGAGGGAAATTTATTGCATTAAATGCTTATTTTAGAAGAATGGAAAGAAGGCTAGTGAACAACCTAATACTTCACCTTAAAGAACCAGGAAAACAAGAACAATCAAAACCCAAAGTTAGTAGATGGAAAGAAATCATTAAGATCAGAACAGAACTTAATGAAATTGAAACCCCAAAAATGATACAAAAGATCAAAGAACCAAAAAGTTGGTTTTTTGAAATGATAAATAAAATTGACAAACCATTAGCATGGCTAACTAATAAAAGAAGAGAGAAGACCCAAATAACAAAAATTAGAAATGAAAAAGGTGATGTTATAACTGATAAATCTGAAATACAAGGAATCATTTGAGACTACTATAAACCACTATGTGCGAACAAATTTGAAAATCTGGGGGAAATAGATAAATTTCTGAACTAGCCCCAAAACTAGCCCCTGTCTCACTTATATTCCAAATATCACCACGACTTGACCCCCACATCACCCTAACCACCGCCATGCAAACTACCAAAACTGAGCCAAGAAGATGTAGAAAATCTGAACAGACCAAGAAAAAGAAAAGAGATTGAAGCTGTTATCAGAAGGCCACCGAAAAAGAAAAGCCAGATGGACCCACAGCAGAATTTTACCAAACATTCAAAGAGGAATTGACACCAATTCTCTACAAACTATTCCAAAAGATTCAAACAGAGGTAATTCTCCCAAACTCATTATATGAAACAAACATCACCCTGATACCAAAACCAGGTAAAGATACAACTAAGAAAGAAAACTACTGGCCAATATCCTTGATGAATATAGATGCAAAAATCCCCAACAAAATACTAACTAACAGAACACAGCAACACATACACAAAATTATACACCATGATCAAGTGGGATTCATCCCAGGGATGCAAAGTTGGTTCAACATATGAAAATCAATAAATGTGACACAGCATATCAGTAAAATCAAACACAAGGTCCATATGATCATCTCTATAGATGCTGAAAAAGCATTTGATAAAATTCAACAGTTGTTCATGATAAAGACTCTGTATAAGTTAGGTATAGATGGAAAGTATCTCAAAATGATTAAAGCCACATATGATAAACCCACTGCCAATATCATCTTGAATGGGGAAAAGCTGAAAGCTTTTCCTTTAAGAACAAGAACTAGACAAGGATGCCCACTCTCACCACTCCTATTCAACATAGTGTTGGAAGTACTAGCCAGAGCAATCAGAGAAGAGAAGGAAATAAAGG